>NC_089590.1:50121277-50421277 GCF_019320115.1 Miscanthus floridulus
ATTTTCAATTGTTGATTCATTTTGGTTTTCGAATAGGTTTTTGAATACGCATTCTACGCTGCTAATAATATACGTATGCTACACGTTTATAATGTTCGAACATTTTGTACAAACTAAAGTATGAAACTAACGTATATATTACATGCATATACATATATTGTATGTTATTTTATGTACATATAATATGTATATATATATATATTATAAATAAAACTTGCATTGTATATTCTATCATATCCTTGGGATAACAAATTCACTCCATCTGGTTTGGCTTCCATATTTCGTTCATGTCATTGTAGAACTCGCCAACGGGGTTTAAGACATGGTCGTTAAGAAATCCTGCTATGGTCTCTTGAATTGTTTTCAGTTGGTCACGTCGTATGACTTTTTCCTTCAACCATAGAGTCTTTAATAAAAGTTAAAGGAAAAGTATTAATATATATATGTTGGTCACGTGATTACTTATATATATGAGCAATAAAAGAAATTGTGAATATATGAATATATTTATATAACATACTTTGAGGATCTCTTCAGGAATTTTTTGAGTACGCCATGATGAACTCATAAACATAGTATCTGCAGTAATTGATCCCCTGTTCTTGCCTCAGAACCCAGTTTTACGAGAAAAAAGATCTGGTGAATTAAAAGCATGCATGGTGTTAATTGAATTATATATATATATATATATATATATATATATATATATATATATATATATATATATATATATATATATATAAATGTAGCTAGTACTTACTTTATGTGCGATTACATCCAATGGCGCTTTGCAATGTTTCATGTGGTGTTTCTCAATGAAACTTTTCCAAACACTGCGTCCAATAAAATAAAAAATTAATTTGGCCTTTAATAATTGTTGCAGTTAAGAGATCGGGGTATATATAGTTGCTAGAGAGACCAAATTACCCTTTGATAATATCTATCATGTCTTGGTACTCTGTTTGTTCTTTTCTTAATGAGTCTAAGATGCTCAACCGACTATTGGCCATATCGATGTCCATCAATATTCAGTGATTGCTGCATATGTTTTTATACACAAATATGATCGACATTAACTAGAGTCAACATATATATATGGGAGATAGCTTAGCTAGTAAGCAAATAATTGAACAAATGTCCATATGATCGACATTAATTATTTAACACTCACTTGAAGTTGTAGGGGAAGAGTATGTCCTTGTTTTGTTGGTTCACTAAGAACCTCATGAGATTTTTCTCAAGTTCAGCTTTCCATTCAGGGGGGGATTAGGGTGTTTGAATACGACATTTGGATCAACGAAACCAACATCATTATCCTTTCTCTTTCTGAGTTCTGTCATCTCATATCTGCATATATAAAATATAGTGTGAGGATATATAATTTATATATATACATGTAGCTTTATATATATACACTTTAATAGTAGAAAATAATCACACTTACAGACAATAGCAGCTAACGAGACTTTTGTCGAGAGAGTCTAGGTGACATAGTTGGTGTAATTCTAAAAACTTGACATATATAATGTCATCGTCACTGAAGTAATATTGGTTTCTAACTCTGACAGAAACAAAGGTCGTCTCTCCCCGTTCACACGCCGCCATGTACCACTTGTTTAGCAAGTACATTTGCGTACCTAGTTCACCTAAGGCTTCAGGGTTGTATAGACTCTTTCCATGTTCAAATTTCTTCCAAGGATCCACTTTCGGAGCAGATGATCCTTCAGCGAGCACTTGGGCAAGGTCCAAACTAGTATCCTCGTAAAACCAAACAGGGTCCTCAAAATCGACGTCCAGTAAATCTAAGTTTGAACCATATTTATTACGAATGACAAGAGGGGGGACTGATTGTTGCGATTGTTGTCCGAGTTATGCAACACCTTTCCCTGCTCTAGTCTTTTTCTGCGCCGCCTCAAATAACTTGGTGAGAGAGCGGTCGTAGTCCGATTTTGGTAGGGTCTTTTAAGATTCTCGCTTTTTCTGGTCCACCTCTTTCTTAGAAGATCTAGAGGTAGGTAGAAGTACGGTTTCTCCAGGTTCTCTCTCGCTTCTCGCTGCTTTCTTACTTTTTCGAAGAAACTATTCACATCTTTTTGTACTGCAGCATTTAATTCCTTTTCACTTTCTCGTAAGACAGCTTTTGGGGAATAACTAGATTAGAGGAGGCTATCTTCTTTGTCGGCTGGTGGGTCAACGGCTTTGTTTGTGGGGGCAGACCTCTTTGGAGCTAGCTGCTTCTTGGTCATCAAGGGAGGCGGGGCAGCCGTTGGAGACCTCCTTGGAGGTGTTGGAGACCTCCTTGGAGGTGGCGGCGGTGGCGGTGTTGCATAATCATTGCCCGAAGCACTATGATGATCTAGAGATTGAATAATTGGACTTAAGTTGGCGGAGGCCCTGCTGTGTGAGTACAAAAAAAATAATTAGGTATAAGAAATTTTTATTATTAATCATGCATGTCAATAGAAAATTACTGAAAAAATTGTTTCATTCACTTTTGTCCGCACCTATTGTCTGGCAGTTGAGGAAGCGGCGGTGGACTAGAGACCCGGGAATAATGATGTAGCGCTTGCGGCATAGTATGAATGTCTTCTCTGCTTCTCCTAGAGTCTTCTCCCCATCACCTCCTAGAATATCAAGAGCCAGATCACTAAAACCTTTGTTAACTCTATCCACTGAGACGCTAACATATCCGGGTGGTATTATTACTCCATAGATTCTTGATGTCTTGGTAGGATCTAGAGGAGAAAAACACCGAGAGCCATATGATTGTGGCATTCCCTTTTGGAATATGTAGCTCACATGATGTAAATGGTATAGTGATGTCATCCACGGGGAAACGTAGCATTGTATCATCTTGATTTGGTAACTCCGTGGAAGCGCAGCTGCTTTTAACTAATCAGGGGAGCTAATATTAGTGTTGATTCCTGGATTTGAATGCCTACATTTGGGCACTCATTGCTATTTGCACTTGCTTTAGATTTCCTCCTGCATTCTAGCTTGCATGTCTTTTTCGTGCTCCTGTGCTTGAAGGCAACGCCTTCCGTGACCACGAACATATTCCTCCAACCTGTTGATCCGCACTGCTTCATCATCCTTCCTTCTCTGCCGGCTTCTGTAGGTATCTTGTCGTTAGGGAAACCATGCTCCCAAGATATGTTCTGTCCTATACCTCACCAGTATTTTTTTGCACATATTTTTTAGCTCATTTTTAAGAGCCAGGTATTGACTCCCGTCATCTACATCCTGCTGGTCACCATCGGCAAAATTGAGTGCCGGTGTTGATAATATTCATCATTCTTCATCCATGTTGTCTCTTAGGGGAGCCATCTAGCTTTTACCACCACTAGATATATCTATAAAAAATAAAACCATATATCTATAAAATGGATCGAGTCATGTGCTTAAAATCAATTAAATAACTACACTCGAAATTCAAGTCTCCAAAGCATAACTTTGATTTCTTATTTTCTAAAAATATTATTGGCAAGTGATATATATATCATATAGAATTTAAAACTCTCTAATATGTATACAAATAGATATATATATAACAATACAAATTTATAACTCTCTAATATGTATGTATAACAAATTTATATATATACATATAAAATTATAACTCTAATATATATGTATAACAAATTTAGCTATATAACAATATAAATTTATAACTCTCTAATATAGATGTATAACACATTTATATATATATATAATACAATTTATAACTCTCTAATATATATATATATATATAACAAATTTATATATATAACAAATATAATATATATAACAATATATATATCTATAACAAATATATATATATAACAAATATATATATAACAATACAAATTTATAACTCTCTAATATATATATATAACAATTTATATATATAACAAATTTATATATATCAACACACACAGTATGGGGCCTGCGGCGTTGGTGGCGGCCCGGCGTTGGGTCGGCCGGCCAGCCATCACGGAGGAGGCGCACTGGGGTTCTTCGGCGCGTTGGTGGGCGCGCGGGGCGGCTGGCGTTGGGGCGGCCGGCCGGCTGTCGCGGAGGAGGCCGGGTGGCGCACGGGGCGGCCAGTTCTACGGCGGCGGGAGCCACGCGACGTCGAAGAGGTGGCCACGGGCGACGGTGACGAGGGCGGCGGCGGCAGTGGCGATGGGCGACGAAGACGAAGAGTGAGGAGGAAGAAGAAATGACTGCCTTATATAGGGGAGGGACCTTTAGTCCCGACTCCTATAAACCACCCGGGACGAAAGGTGTATTTTGTCGGGCCGCAAAAAATGCAGCCCACATTTAGTCCCTTGGTGGTAGATCTACCTGGGACTAAAGTTGGGCTTACAGTTTCACTTCCCGTCCATTTCAAGCTCCATTTATTTTTTTTATATATTTCTTTCTATAAAATGTAAAGTCTTGTTAATTGCATAGTAATTAAATACAAGGCATAAAATTGTTTTAAAAAAATATGGATTTACTTTTGCTTTATTGCACACAGGAAAATTGTGTGACCTAAAGTTTTTTGTTTTTTCTTATAAATATTGAAACATAATGTCATTAAAAATTACTATTTTATTAATGCAAAAATGTAGTGTTTAATTTAAATCATTAAAACTTTTTTTTGATTGAAAATTTATTTTCACATCATTTTAACATAAATCTTTTCATTTTTTTCATCACTCATTGTCCAAAAGCAACATGGAAATCCCACCATCAAACACAAAATTTAATCTAAACTATGTAGTGTGCTTTATTAAAATAATTGTCCTGCGTGCCAATATATGGTTTCTTCCCTAGTGTCCCCTTTTCACTTAGTCTCCCCTCGTGTCGCGATTTAAGAACCACAATCGGATAAAGGTCGGAAATAAAGTCAACACAAAACTCAATGACCTCCTCTGTTCCATAGCCCTTGGCGATGCTTCCTTCTGGCTGAGCACGGTTGTGAACATATTTCTTTAGGACACCCATGAACCTCTCAAAGGGGAACATGTTGTGCAGGAACATAGGACCGAGAATGCTAATCTCCTTGATCAGGTGAACTAGAAGGTGTGTCATGATATTAAAGAAGGAAGGAGGGAACACCAACTCAAAGCTAACAAGACATTGAAACCACATCATTCTGTAGTTTAGCTAGATTCATTGGATCGATTGCCTTATGAGAAATTGTATTGAGGAATGCACATAGCTTTACTGTGGCTAGACGTACATTTAAAGGTAGAATTCCTCTTAATACAACTAGAAGCAATTGCGTCATGAGCACGTGACAGTCATGGGACTTTAAGTTTAGGAATTTCTTCTCTAGCATATTTATTATACCTTTTATATTCGAGGAGAATCTAAATGGTACCTTGATGCTTGCTAGCTATTCAAACATGTTTTCCTTCTCTTCTTTGCTAAGAGTATAGCTGGCAGGGCTTAAGTAATGGCGACCATCATCTGTCCTCTCTAGATGCAGGTTGTCTCATTCTTTCAAACACCATAGGGCCTGTCGTGCTTCAAGTGTGTCCTTAGGCTTCCCATACACACCCATGAAGCCTAGCAGGTTCACACAAAGATTCTTCATCAGGTGCATCACGTCGATCGCACTAACGGACCTCTAGGACTTGCCAATAGACTAGCTCCCAAAATATGGACTTCTTCTTCCACATGGGTGCATGATTGTCGACGTCATTCGGAACAGGTTCGCTGCCATGTGCCTTTCCAAATACTACTTTCACATCATTGACCATATTGAGTATATCCTCACTAGTTTGGTTGCCCAGCTTGGTCTGGTGGTCTACCTTACCTTAAAATGCTTGCCTTTCTTTCTTAGGGGGTGATTCGAAGGAAGAAATCGACGATGGCCAAGGTACACAACCTTTCGACATTTTTTCAAGAATATACCTTTAATGTCATCGAAACAGTGTGTGCATGCATTATATCCCTTGTTTGATTGTCCTGAAAGATTACTTAGAGCAGGCCAATCATTGATTATTACGAACAACAATGCTCGCAAGTCAAAGTGCTCCTGTTTGTGCTCATCCCACACATGTACACCTGGTCTGTTCCACAAAGTAGAAGTTCTTCAACTAGTGGCCTCAGGTACACATCGATGTCGTTGCCAGGTTGCCTTGGGCCTTGGATGAGCACTGGCATCATAATAAACTTATGCTTCATGCATAACCAAGGAGGAAGGTTGTAGATACATAGAGTAACAGGCCAAGTGCCTATGACTACTGTTCTGCTTCCCGAAAGGATCATACCATCCGTACTTAAAGCAACCTTAAGTTTCTTGTGTCATTTCCAAACTCCAGGAATCTCTTACGATTGCTCTCCACTGGGACCCATCAGCAGGGTGTCTCAACATATTGTCTACCTTACGGTCTTCTTTGTGCCATCACAACAACTTTGCATAGTCTTTGTTTCTGAACAGATGTTTCAAGCGAGGTATTATAGGAGCATACCACATAATCTTGGTAGGGATTTTCTTCGTGGGACATTCGCCCTCAACATCACTAGGGTCATCTCGCCTGATCTTATACCGTGATGCATGACATACCGGGCATGCATCTAACTTCTCGTACTCCTCGCCATGGTAGAGAATGTAGTCATTAGGACATGCATGTATCTTCTAGATTTCTAATCCCAAAGGGTAGACTACCTGTTTTGCTTCGATGTAGTGGCGGCAATTCGTTATCCTTTGGAAGCATCTTCTTTTGGATTTTCAGTAACTCCTCGAATCCATTGTCAGATATACCATTCTTGCTACCATTACAGCAATTCTATGTGGTACCCAACTTTTTCTGTCCCACATCAAAAGTTGGGTATAGCAATTTCTTGTGATCTCTAGCATGCGCTCGAACTTGATCTTCTCCTTTTCACTTTCACATTCTCTTTGTGCGTCACGAATGACCTAACCAAGATCATCAGCGGGCTCATCTTCTGCCCCTACCTCTTCTTCAGCTTCCCCATTGTAGTATCATTGAAGGCAACCATATTCAGCAATAATGTCATCATCATCCATTGTTCTTCTTCACCTTCTTCATTACAACCCGGTTCTCTCCATGCTTCATCCAACAAATATAGTTTAGAATGAAACCCGACTTCAACAAGTGTGAATGAAGACTCCTTGAGCTAGCATATTCCTTTAAATTCTTACATATGGCATATGGGCAGCATATGAAACCATCGCGTTTGTTTGCCTCAGCCACACATAAGAAAGAATTCACGCCCTCAATGAACTCTTAGGAGTGGCGATCAGCATTGTACATCCAATGCCGGCTCATCTGTATTACATGACATACATACCATATTAAAACCTAGAATATAATTAGTTAATTATACAACATGCATGCCACCACATAAGGTATTAATTTATGAAAGTCTCGCTACAATGTAGACAATCCCAACTACCACTAAAAAAACTAAAGCTAAAATACACTTCAGCAGCATAAGGATTTCGTGGCCAATCCCAACTAAAACAGATAGATCATGCGTATGTTCAACATCTATGGGCTTCTTCCGCAGGATCACTGCCTCATCAGCCGCCGTAGCCGCCTGTGCAAGAGAGTTTGCACGTGTTCAACATACCAGCCTGAACATCCAGTGCCATCTCACTGAAATTAAAACAAAAAGTTAGAACTTTAATCACAATCATCATGAAAATAAGTATAAATTAACCATAATCATCAAATACGACAAAATAACTCACAATGCGATCCAGACACTTGTAGAAGATACGACCCTTGTTGGGATACTCCTTCCTCACCTGGTACTCCATCACAATCTTCTCCTCACACTTGCCGCATGCAATGAGAGGGAGGTTCGGCCTTAGTCGTTTTGGAACCCAATGAGAGGCCGAGGACCCGGAAGCAGTTGTCATCTACTCTCTATACTCATTTTTAATATAATATAAATTTCTCATTTATAAACAAATAAAATTAAAAAAACTATAAAATTCTCTATATCTCTAAACCATGAAGTGTGCTATGCATGCTAGAAATGAAGCTAAATACTAGTTTTGAATACTACTTTAACCTTCCTTCATCGAAATATGCAAACTTTAAAGTGATTTTGAGCTTAAATGGCTTACAAATAAAAAAATCCACCATAAAAAACCACAAATATCTAGTCCACAAAATGAGATATGCTACTGATAAAACATGAGAGTATAAAGTTGGTGACCTTTAGAACCAAAAAATTGATGGAGGAATCAAAGAAAGCTTGTGATTACCGGCGATGAGGAGAAGAGAGGCCGGCGATGAAGCAAGAACACTGAGCTTGAAGTGGCTCGGGCTCGGGGAGGAAGAAGGGTATGTAGGAGGGGATCTTTAGTCCGGTTGGAGATATCAACCAGGACTAAAGGTCACTTTCTAGTCCTGGACAGAGCCTCCAGGTGGGAGTAGACTTTTACTCCCAGTTGGAGGGACCAACCGGGAGTAAAAGCTAACCTTTAGTTCCCAGTTAATAGCTCCAACCGGAACTAAAGGTCCTCTGCAGCAAAAGCCTGCTATAGTAGCCATTGGGCAGGGACCTTTAGTCCCGGTTGGAGGCTACCAACCGGGACTAAAGGTTTCTCTAGTCCCGGACACGAAAAATACCGAGACTAAAGCCAAATTTTGAAGTGGATCAAAAGTTGTTTCTCTACTAGTATTTCATTTAAAAGTCGGTTCGACTGCGCCTCAATTTCATTTATTAGAATATAGAAATGCATATTTAGAAGTGGCTATTACAGAGACAGATTTAAGAACATGAGACCTCGTAGTTTTTTTATTGCGAGAGCTTTTATTCTAGGGTTATTTTTGAATTTTGAAAAAGTACCATTACTATTTACATATTATGAAGGGCGCCATTATAATTCTTCCTCTCTTTGACAAATGTCACGCTATATGTCTTTGGGACCCTTGGGTCCAGCTGGAGCATGTAGAATTCAAGTATTTTCATATGGACGATATTGCCCTCAACTACTTCCCTCATCCTCGTCACTGACGTGTAGGCCCCACTCGTCATCCCCTTCCTCTGCTCGTACCAATGGTGGTTCTCCTTCCCGTCCGTGCCGCCCTGCCTCCTCGGTCTCACCTCTGCACTTGCCGACAACTAGGAACAGTAGGCTCCCCAGCAGTTGAGGCACCTGCACACTCGATTGCCACACGTGGCCATCGTCGCACTGAACACCTAGCACGAGTTCTGCACGGACATGGACACAGATAGTGCCGCTGTGACGACACCCGCCGCTAGGACTAGGAGTGTGGATGTGAGGTTGAGGCAGGGTAGAGCTCCCGCGTGACCATGGTTGGGCGGAGCTCTAGGTGCATGAGCGCCGGCACCTAAGGGAGGTCAAGGTGGATCAGGGGGCGAGCTTGGGCCAGGATTGTGGCGGCGCTCGCAGATCAAAACGGGAGCGGCTGGCCGGAACTTTGCTACTGCTCGGTGGCGCTTCGCACGAGCTCAGAGCAAGAGCGAGTGAGAGAGAGAGAGCAGAGAAGACCAAGAAGAAGCTGCTCGCCTACGACACCACTACCATCCTTCGCCCACTCTTAGGCTCACGCCTGCAATGCTACTGCGCCGCCACTGGACGAGAAGGCAGGCGCCATGGCCGGCGAGCGCGTACGAGGAGGCCGCCGTGCTGCTGCTGGGTAGGCGAGCGAGCGAGCTACCGAGCCACTATCGGTCTTGCGCAGGGGCTAGGGGGGCTGCTATCAACGCAGATGGTGGTCGGCCTTGCCACCGACTTGGCCATGGCAACGGCAAGTTGCATGCACCTGGAGCTTCGCTCTGCCTTGGCCGCATGAAGGTGAGCATGGCCTACATGAGCATGCCTCAGAGTGCGCCGACGCTAGCCCCAGCATAGGTATAGGACGCTGCCAGTGCCGGTGAGGAGGTAGGTGAGCAGCTGGCCTAATGTGCAGCCCCTTGCGATGGCCATTGGTAAGAGAAGGAGAGGAAGGGGATGACCAGTGGGGTCTAAGCGTCAGTGACTATAGGGAGGGTAGTAGCTAAGGGCAATATAGTCTAGACAAAAATACCAGTATGTCTGGTACGTCTATAGGTGGGGACGCAAGCCTTTCCCATATGTACGTCGTGTCGTATTTGAATGAATCGAAAAATTATAATGGTGTCCTTCAAAATAGGTGAATAGTAACTGTCAGTGTTTCCTATAAGCATCGGCAAGTAAATTTATAGTATGCGTGTTAGGCCCAGATGGTGCGCTAAAGGACACAGATTTATACTGGTTCAGGCCGAATGTCCCTACGTCCAGTCTGTTGCTGCTCGTGTTATTAGCACCAAAGAATAGTTCATAGTAGGGGGTACAAACGATCGAGAGAGGGACTGGTCCCAAGTCTCTGAGGGAAGGGTCGAAAGGATGCCAAGAGCTTAGTAGCAGCTTGACTATGTGTGTTGTGTGTTGTGTTATCAAAAGTCGGTCCCCTTGTTGGAGGAAGCGCATCCCCTTTTATAGATGAAGGGGATGGCTTTACAAGTGAGAGGCTAGGGTGCGTACGCTACCTAGCCTTGTTGTTCACATCCGTCATTTGTGGAGGACACGAGTCCGTTCCTGGACCATAGTGGTTGTCGTATATCTTCGTTGGGTTCCGTGTCCTAGAGCTGAAGGCGGTGCCTACAACTCTATAGGGCGAAGAGCACGCACCCACAACACTTTTCAGACTCTACTTACATCTGAGAGGGTCTAGAGCACCCATCCCGTTGTTCCCTGGTAGTACTTTTCCTACCGAGGCACAGGGTATGGTCCTTGAAGGCCCGCGGTTGACCTGAACGTCTTGTCCTACCCTACACCTATCATCATAAGGGAACGGGGAGAGGTTGTCGGGCGAGGCAGAGTCTAGTCCTTAGACATCGAGTGAGGCGAGGTTCGCCCTCAGACGTGGGTGAGGTGGAGTCCAGTCCTTATCCCTCGGGCGAGACTGAGCCTATCCCTCGGGGGTCAGGCGAGGCGGAGTCAATCCCTAAGCTCTCGGGCGAGGCGGAGCTGGCCCTTATCCCTTGGGCGAGACTGAGCCTAGCCCTTAGGGGTCGGGCGAGGCAGAGTCTATCCCTAAACCCTCGGGCAAGGTGGAGTCAATCCCTAAGCTCTCGGGTGAGGCGGAGCTAGCCCAATGGCGTCGGGCGAGGCGAAACCAAGCTCCCATCGCTCGGGCAAGAAACACAGCGGCGTCCTTATCCATCTAGAAGTATTTAACATTTGATGGTTATCGTTCCACCACCTGGGGTACCCTAGTGTTAGGTCCTCGACAGTAGCCTCTAGGCGATTCGGACAGAATCATTCGGGGGGTGTTTTCAATTTTGTCAGAGTTAATTTGCCAGAGGGTGCGCGTGAGTGCACCCGATGGGTGTATCCTCCGAGCCCCTGGGTGACTCAGACAGAATCAACCGGGGGGTAGTATCGGACCCTTCGCGGGTAAGGCTGAAGAACTTGGTTTTTTGTCGATGGGATTTTTTAAGGGAATTGTGGTATTCCGTTCGCGGGAATTTTACTCAGTTCTGGCCTGGCTGGGTCCTGACTATGGATCAAGGCCCTGGTGATGCTTGTGTCTTTGAGTTCTAGTTTCTCATGGGCCCATCCTTCATTGGGGCGGCCATTGAGTTGGTTTGGGCCGACCCCCCGGTCGTTATGGGCCTAGACGGATTAGAGAAGAGATTTCCTAGTCCATGTCCCCTCTGTGGGAAAAGAGTTTGGTCGCTTCGGGAAGGCAAACCATCCAACACGATTTTGGTGGGAGAGGATAGGGATCACAGGCGCGTGTCCCGCGACGTGACGCGACGGTGCGCATGGCAGGCCCGGAGATCGAGGCGGACGGTTGCCCTTCTCGCATCCATCGCCCCTATAAAACCACGGGGTTTGCCCCCAGGGTTCCGTATTTCACACCCTTGCCTTCGCGTCTGAAACCTCCGCCGCCAATCGCCCTAGCCTCCTACACCCGCACTGCTGTCGCCGTCAAACTCACTGCTTGCCTTCTTCTCCGTGCTGCTCCTGTTGTCGCAATGGACCCGGGGTATAAATCCAACATCTCCCTTCGGTGCCTAGAGGCCTCGTCTGCCGAGGCCTCCTTTGCCCGTTGACTGCTGTCGAGGAGTGGCGACTGCCCGATGAGGAGGAGCCGCAGTCACCTGAAGGGTACATCGTGTCTTTTGCTCACTTCCATGAACGGGATTCACCATGCCCGCCCATCCATTTTTCTGGGGATTGCTGGACTATTATCAGGTGGAACTATAGCACCTTACCCCCAATGGGATCTAGCACATTGCGGTGTTCGTCGCTCTGTGCGAGGGGTTCTTGGGGATCGATCCCCACTTTAACCTATGGTGGTATATCTTTGTCATCAATCTGGTGAAGAGGCGGGTCAGGCAGCAAGAGCTGCATGTGCCGGTGGGGTGCGCCAGCATCCACCTCCGCAACAACCGAGGGAGGACGTACCCGCTAATGCGTTTGTCCACCTCCAACAAAGGGTGTCATTCGTAATGGTTTTATATCAAGAACGACGACGCCGCCCCCTTGCTAGCTTTCAATGGGCGCTACATCTTGGAGGCCCTAAGGTCATGGGGGTGGGTCGTCCTGGGCAAGGGGAAGAAGCAACTCAATAGCCTTCTCGCCGCCATCCAAACTCTAAAGCAAAGGGGTGTGAAGGGGTCGGGGATCATCAGTGCCTACCATGTGAGGAGGGTGGCGCCGCTGATGGCGCACGCACTTCCCCTGTATAAGATGGTGCCCGAAGCGTCATTCGACGAGACGGTGCTCGTCGACGATCCACTCCCTTTCTCTGAAGTGGCGCAGCGAATCAAGGAGGCAATGGACCCCATGAAGGACTCTGTTGGCGTTGTCCTTGACTTCGTGTATCCGGTGCCGGGGCATCCTCCGATGCGACCGGAACCGGGGTTTGTTGACTTCGTAAGTTTTCTTGCCTCTTGCTCCTTTCTTCTCTTGTAATTTCTGATCCCCTGATGTTAACCTTGGGATGGCGGGACTAGCCGGGGGGACTGCACTTCAAGGACAGACCAACTCCATTGCTGAAGGACCTAGCCTGGGCGGCAGCGAATCACGCCATGGCTGGTTAGGACAAGAAGATGTGGGAGCTTGCGAAGAAGAAGGCGATACGGAAGCAGCAAGCTTGAGATCGAGGAGAGGAGACAAGCAGTGAAGATGATGATGATGATGATGAGTCGAATGAGGAAGCAACCGGCGTGGATTGGGCTGACCTGGTGAACAAGGACTCGTTGCCCATGCAGGGACCCTTCCCGTTCCACGTGGAGGGTAGCGAGTTTGCAGGAGCAGTGGAGCCAGGCCCGCCCCTGGGTCTGATGGGAGCTGGTGGATCCGCTGCTACCCTCGAGGTGTCGGCAGAGGTTCGGTGGAAGGGAGGGGTCAGATCCGAGACCGTCCCCGCGGTGCTGGTGGACGGAGGCGGCTCCGACGCCATGCCCCGAGAGGTGATGGAGGGGAGCGGCTCTGGTGCTGCGCCCCATGAGATGGTGGAGGGGAGCGGCTCTAGCACCACGCCTCATGAGACGGTGGAGGGGAGCGGCTCTGGCGCTGCGCCTCATGAGACATGGGAGACGAGCCCCCTGCCTTGGAGCTAGGAGCAGGATTGAAACGGTCCTACCCACATGAGTTGGAGGAGGGGTCTAGGGGTTCGTCCCTAAAATGTACCCACCGCCCAAAAGCGTCAGAGTACGTCATCGACTCCCCTCGTTGTTACCTTTATTTTTCTATTCTGATCTTACACTTTTTCCTCTTTTGTAGATTCTTGCGATGGGGCCACCCTCTGGGGTCGGCGCCCAAGAAGAGCCTTGCCCTTCAGGCAGGACGGCTGGTGCTGCCCGATGTCGCCCCTGTTTTGGGCAGGAGCGTCACAGCCTCATTGGCCGATCTGGTAGCACCCGTGGTGGCAGTCGTGCCCTTGGTGGTTGCTGAATAGGCGACCATTACCACGTCAGGCCAAGAGCAGCCAGACATAGCCATGGTCATGTCTGAGGGGATGGTGTAGTCCGTGCCTCCGATGGCCACAGAGACGGCGCCCGATGTGGATCGGATAGAGTTGGATGCGGCCATAGTGGCGTCCAAGGGAGCGGCATAGTCTGCGCCACTGAAGGTCTAGATGGGGGAGGCCGTGACCGCGTCAGGCCTAGCGGGGTTAGATGCAGCCATGGTGGCCTCAGAGGTGGGCCAGACGGGGGAGGATACGGCCGGTGGATCTCTGAGCATCTTGGCGGTGGTGGGAAGGACTCGTCGGCCATCGCCCCCAGCCCTGTTGTCGGGGGGCAGCCATTCCCCATGTGGACTCGGGATCCGTTGTTGGCTCTGTTCTTGCTTGATGATGTTACCGAGAGTGTGGAGCGGGAGAACCTTGACATCGGGTTCTCGACCGTGATCAATGCCTTGAACCAGGCCAATGGAGCCCTATGCGAAATCATCACTCCTTCTAGCCGGGTATTCGCCTTATTCTCCTTCTTTTCGTATCCTTGTGTTTTCGTGTTTTTGATACCGGTCTTCTTTTCAGAATCTTGCTGCTCGTTGCCAGAACAAATCCCGGTTTCTCCACGAGCGAAAGGCAGAGTGGGACGGCCTCACCGAGGAGGCCCGACTATGAGGAGATGTGAGCGCGTAGCTTGCTATCGTCCAGCGGTGGGAGGCCGAGGCGCATCGTGACATGGAGGAGTTTCATGTGATGTTTGAGGATTTGTCAGCGAGGATGAAGCTGGATGAGGAGGAGATCACCAGGCTTCGAAAGGAGCAAGACGAGCTACTACCGAAGAATGTCATGGCTAGTGAGCGGGCCGGCGAGCTCCTGGCAAAGCTGGAGATGGAGCGAGATCTCAAGCTTAAGGCTGAGGAGAGGTCTGTGGTGTTGCAGCAGAGGGCGGACCGGGCCATCCGAGAGCGCGACGAGGCGCGTGGGGTGGCCGACTCCCTTCAGGTGGATCTTGGGGATGCAGTGAGCCAGAGGTTGGATGTTGACAATGTTGTTACCAGGTTGGAGAAGGAGCTTGCCAAGGTGCGAGAGATCCTTCGGGTCGAAAGCGACGAGCACGACCTGCTGCAAACTACCATCGGTGTGGTTACTGATGCCCTGGAGGTGGCGTAGCCAGAAGGATCTAGCTCGCTTGTAGCTCATGCCATAGGAATCATGGCATGGGTAGGCCAACTTGAGGAGGACACCTTCCATGCCGGGATCACCCAAGCCTTTGCTGTCACCCATTCCCATTACGATCGGGAGATCAACCTAAAGGTAATGAGTCATGGTTTTGCGCCTGTTTATGATGATGGTGAGCAGGACAAGATGGAAAAGGCAGTGGCTCCCCTCGTGTGGAACCTGGCGGACCAGCCAAAATAAGAGGTTCTCCCTTCGTGGAAGTAGTTAGCTTGATAAACACTTATTTATAATATGTGAACAAGTGTTAGTATTTTTGTGTCCTGAAAACGGTTTCGTAATTTTCGTTTCGTTTGTTTAATCTTACCTTCTTCTCTTTTTTGTGATGAAAAGATTTCGACAATCGATCCTTCCATTTGTTAAGACCGTAGGGCCTGAAGTTTTGTGGAGGAAATTTTAAGTGTGTTGGTGAGCAAAATTACCATAGCTATCGGGGCGTGGGCTCACGCGGGTGACCCAGGTTCGATCCCCGGCAACGACGCCATCTTGCCAATCTGTTCCCCCAAATCTTGTCGCCAGTCTTGATGCGAGGAGATCTTAATGTAATGTTTTTTCGAAAAAAGAAAGGAGGTACCCATACCTCTATCAGCCCCCAAGTGAGATCTGACCCCTTGCGGTTGTTGGGGTCAGATGTTACTAGAGACCAGAGCGAGGGAGGTGAACTTATGTTTGTATTTACTCGTACCTCTTACCTAGGACTTTGATGATCGCTGTGTGACCATGTGTTATGAGCTTGCTAACAGGGATGTTCGGACAGAATCCAATCCTGTTTGCTTTGTGGTGGGGTCGACGAAGCCCTCGGGGGGTGTTCCGTTACTCCTTTGCCTGCCTTCCAACAGATTCCCCCTCAACGGGGTTTCTATGGGCTCAGCTAGAGGCTGGATTGAACAAGAAGGTTGAGATGACCCTATTCGCCTTAATGCGGGTCAGGCAAAGGCTGTTGAGGCTCATCTATGTTTTCTCAACTAGCTTTTGTTTAATGCGAGGTGGTCCCAGACCCTTTGCTGGTCAACCTTTGAACCTTGGTCTCTCGATCTTGGATCGAGCGGCTCACGCCCCTGAGCCTTTTAGGGTCTTGTTAGGGGTCGGCCGTGTTTTATTGCACTACCCCATCCTCGGTTTCCATGACCGGAGGGGCTGAGCTGATGACACTTGCCTTGATGGCTTAGGTGTCGCGCTCAATGAGCTCGCTAACGGGTATGTTCGTGTGGAATCTAGATCCATCATTCGCTGACAGGGCCGGCAGAGCCCTCATGTGGCATTCCACTACTTCTTAACCCACCTCCCGACAGATGCCTGAGCTGTTTGCTGGGCTCAGGTGGCCTGTTGGCCTCTCCTCGTCGGAGATTCTGTGGGTCCGGCTCGAGGTTAGAATCAAACGAGAAAGGTCAAAATGTCCATGTCTGTTTCTAGACGGGGTCGAGCAAGGCCACTGGGGCCCATTTCGGTTTTCCTCCCCTGGCTCTGTTTGACATGAGGCGGCCTCGAGCCCTTCGCGGGCTGGCCTTCGAACCCCGGTCAGGCGTCGCTCATATTGAATGAAGCGACTACCGCTTCGTGACGCGACACGAAGCGTTGGGATGCAAGAATTTGCATATGCAACGTTTGGACGTATGAATTTAACATATAGTTTAATCGAAACGAAAGCGGGGGTCGGTAACGTTACCTTGGCGGTATGAGCTATGGGAAGCTCCTACCAGACGTGTCTGAGCCAAGTTTGGGTCCGATGTTTTCGACGAGGCCAACGTAACCTGCATAAGTATTGCTACTTTTGTTTTTGCCTCTCGGTGGCAATCTGAGCCATACGATTGACTTTTAAGCGATCTGTCAGCTTCCCCCCAAAGGGGGCTCTGCAGGTGGACCCCTCCAAACTTCTTTTGGGAAGGCGGGAGCTAAGGCTAGTAGTGTGAGGAATTGTGAACGTCATTATGCTGGTGAACCAAAAAGACTCCATAGCTGACGGAGCGTAGGGTCTGGTGGTTCGTCCAGTTGTACTTATCGTATTATTCCCACACGCTGTGCTTTTGGTTCCGCAAATGTAAGGAGGGGTTGGGCTAAGAGGGTGTTTAAATAAATAGGCACCCCTAGCAGCCCCCGGGCGATGTCCGTGCCCCTACCGTTGCTGGGGTCGAAGGCTCGATAAAGAATTTCAACACTCAAAGTAAGTAAACAGGGGTGCTTATCTTTCTATTGGTTGTTCGTTCATTATTTTGCCTAGGGCACCCGATCGACCTAGGAGGCCCGCTGGGCTCCCCCTGGAGGGAGGTTCCATCATTGGGTCGTTCCATGGTTCTACCTGGGGAAGCGGAGAGTCGCCTACAGGTGAGCATGCCCCGGTTCTTGCGTTCGGGGCGCATTAGTGGTGGGCCATGCCCGGATGACGTTCTGGCTTACCAGGCGGCATCCCATCAACTAGAGCGCATCCCGTCAT
This sequence comes from Miscanthus floridulus, assembly GCF_019320115.1. NCBI lineage: Eukaryota > Viridiplantae > Streptophyta > Magnoliopsida > Poales > Poaceae > Miscanthus > Miscanthus floridulus. The sequence continues at coordinate 50,138,855 of NC_089590.1, forward strand.
TTCCGTCACATCCCCTCAGATTTCTATCAGCATTGATTTCGCATTTGCATTGAATAGGGGAAGGCAGAAAGTTTTTGGTCTGAACCTTTCACCTTTCCTTAGCTGCTAAGGCCCCTCTTTAAATGGGGGGGAGAGTTCTCGCCCCACCTCCCCGCCAGCCTCTGAGCTGCCACCCCTTTTCCTTTCTTCTCACTGAATGCGTCGACTCCTAAGTGAGAGAGGGTAATGTCAGGGAGAGAAGAACTCACAAGTCCGCCTGTGATTCTGGAGTGCGATGTTGAGCTAGAGGTTATCCAACGTAGATGAGATGGCGCGGTTTGCCTGTGCTGAGGAGGGGTCACCGCTGCCGAAGGAGAAAAGGCGCCGAAGGGCGATGAGCGTTGTCAATTTTGCCACCATTGGTTGCGGCCTTCCTTCAGCGGGAGGCGCTTTCTGCCCCGACGCCATTGCCAGGGTTATGGCTGATGATGATGGCGTAGTCCCCGAGTGTCCCGGTGGAGGCGCCGTTGTCGGGGTTGCGGCCGATGATGATGGCGTAGTCCCTGGGCATCCCAGCAGAGGCGCTGTTGTCGGGGTTGTGGCCGATGACGATGGCATAGTCCCTAGGCATCCCGATGGAGGCGCCATTGTCGGGGTTGCGACCGATGACGATGGCATAGTCCCGGGGCATCCTGACGGAGGCGCCGTTGTCAGGGTTGTGGCCGATGACGATGGCGTAGTCCCTGGGCACCCCGGGGTCGGGACACCATAGTCGCTGGCATGGTGCTCATTGTTGCAGATGACGGTGCCTTCGAAGATTCGATGAAGCGGTGGGACATTGCCGGCGGAGAGCATGGCTCGGCGGCCGCAGTAGATGAACTGGTCTGTGTACATGCCCAGACGTTGCCGATGGAGAGCTTGGCATGGCGGTCGCAGTAGATGAACTGGTCCATGTACATGCCCAGACATTGCCGATGGAGAGCTTGGCGTGGCGACCGCAGTAGTACTCGTAGTAAAGCTAAGCAGAGACTGTAATTGAATAAGTTTGGGGAAGCCCCCAAGTGAATAGTCCTTTGGATTTTAGGAGTACACTAGTCCTTTGTGTGATGAAATCACTTTGTAAGTGGTGAATTTGTGCAATAATGAACAAGTTTTCATGTTTTTGTTATGGAAAACAGTAACAGTTTTTCAGTTCCCCCTTTTTGTGAAGAGGTTTTGATGCCTTCCCATGGCCCAAGTTGCGAAAGACTAGGAATACGGGTGAATTAGTTCTGATTATGTTGGTGAGCAAAGAGGTTGTAGCCACTGGGGTGTGGGTCTCCCACAGTCCTACCAGTTGTACTCAGAACTTGTTCCCAAAATCTTAGTTTTTTTAGGACTTGTTATGAGAAGAACCAAAAAACTTAGATGAAGATTTGCAAAGACAACGCAGGAAGTGTTTGTAGAATGTGCTTGTATTATTTGTATTAGCCCCCGAGTGAGGTCCAGCCCCTAGCGATTTGCAGGGGTTGGATGTCACTAAAGATCGGGGATTTGTAAGGACAAAAAATGATAAGAAAAAACATGCATTTATTTTAGGGTAAAAACGACATAGCTGCTCAATGTTCCAGGTGTTGGTGAAGACCTCGCCGTTGATGGTTTTCAACTTGTAGGCGCCCAGGTGAAGTACTTCCGCGATGACATACGGCCCCTCCTAGGGCGGGGAGAGCTTGTGGCAGTCCTTGTTGCTCTGCACAAGGCAGAGGACGAGGTCCCCGACGTTGAAGGCTCGGTCCCGCACCCATCGGCTATGGTACCATCGCAACACCTGCTGGTACTTAGTTGAACAGAGGAGGACGATGTCGTGGGCTTCATCTAGCTGGTCCATGGCATCTTGGTGGGATGCCTCGGCCCCCTATTCGTCATATGCTCTGATTCTTGGTGCTCCATAGTCAAGGTCCATTAGGAGAACGGCCTTAGAACCATAGACCATGAAGAAGGGTGTGTAGCCGATGGCCTAGCTAGGAGTTGTCCTTAGGCTCCAGAGCACGGCCGGGAGCTCAGTGAGCCAGTGCGCGCCGAACTTGTTCAACCGGTTGAAAATCCTAGGCTTAAGGCCTTGCAGGAGCATGTTATTTGCGCGCTCGACTTGCCCGTTCATTTGGAGGTGCGCAACGGCTGCCCAATCGATCTGGATGTGTTGTTCATCGTAGAATCGAATGAATTTCCTACCGGTGAACTGTGTGCCATTGTCTGTGATGATGGAGTTCGGTACTCCAAAGCGATGGATGATGTCGAGGAAGAATAGCATAGCTTGCTCAGATTTGATTGTGGAGATCGGTCGAGCTTCGATCCATTTTGTAAACTTGTCTATGGTGAAAAGTAGATGGGTGAAGCCCTGGGGTGCCTTTTTGAGTGGCCCAACCAGGTTGAGCCCCTAGACCGTGAAGGGCCACATGATGGGGATCATCTGGAGCGCCTGGGCTAGAAGGTGAATCTACTGAGCGTAGTACTGACACCCTTCGCAGGTGCGTACAATTTGTTCAGCGTCAGTTACTGTAGTGGTCTAGTAGAAGCCCTGTCGGAATGCGATTCCAACCAAGGTCTTTGGTGCGGCATGGTGACCGTAGACCCCATCGTGGATGTCGCTCAGCAGGAGTCTTCCTTGTTCGCTGGGGATGCACAGCTGGAGGATCCCGATGTGACTCTGTTTGTAGAGTTCGCCCTCTACAAGAACAAAGGACTTGGCGTGGCGTGCAGGCCATCGGGCTTCCGTCTTGTCTGCCGATAGTGTGTTGCGGAGGAGGTAGTCGAGGTAAAGCGTTCTCCAGTCGTCGAGAGGGTCGGGCTCTACTGTTGGTCCCTCTTCAAGCTCCATGACCTCGGGATTGGGCAGAGCTGCTGGTGGGTCAGCCCCCGGGGCTAGATCAAATGGGCCTTCATTGGCCTGTTTCGATCCCTTGTAGTGCACCGAGGGCTTATGTTGATCGCTGGCGAAGACACCTGCCGGAACAAGCTCTCGGCGAGACGCTGCCTTTGCGAGTGCATCGGCTGCTTCATTGAGGCGTCTTGGGATGTGATTGAGCTTGAGGCCGTCGAATCTGTCTTCTAGTCGTCAGACTTCTTAGCAATATGCCACCATCTTGGTGTCGTGGCAGCTTGACTCCTTCATGACCTGATCGATGACCAGCTAGGAGTCACCCCTGACGTCGAGGTGTCGGATGCCTAGCTCAACGGTGATTCGTAGACCGTTGATGAGTGCTTCGTATTCTGTGATATTGTTTCATGAGAGAAAATGGAGCTGAACCATGTACCTCATGTGGACACCGAGGGGTGATACGAAGACTAGTCCTGCGCTGGCACCCTTTTTCATCAACGATCCATCAAAGTACATTGTCTAGTACTCTTGATCGACGATTGCTGGTGGCATTTGGACTTCGGTCTACTCCGTAATGAAGTTGGCCAGCACCTAGGATTTGATCGCCGTTCGGGAGGCATAAGTAATGCCCTGATCCATCAGCTCGAGCACCCACTTTGTGGTTCTTCCTGTAGCGTCCTAGCTATGGACGACCTCGCCGAGGGGGAAGGACATCACGACTATCATAGGGTGTGACTCGAAGTAGTGGCGTAGCTTCCTTTTGGTGATGAGGATGGTGTAGAGGAGTTTCTAGATTTGGGAGTAGCGGGTTTTGGAGTCGGATAATACCTCGCTGATGAAATATACAGGGTGCTGCACCTTGAAGGCGTGCCCCTCTTCTTCCCACTCTACTACCAAGGCAGTGCTAACCACTTGCGTGGTGGCCGCTATGTATAGGAGGAGGGATTCTCCGTTGCTTGGAGGGACCAGGACCGGGGGTTTAGTTAGAAATTGCTTAACCATGTCAAGCGCCTCTTGTGCCTCGGCTGTCCACTCGAAGCGGTCGGACTTCTTTAGGAGTCGATAAAGGGGGGGTCCTTGTTCGCCGAGGCATGAAATGAATCGGCTAAGGGTAGCAAGGCACCCTATGATCTGATGAACCCCCTGAAAGCATCTAGGCCCCTAGTTGGATTTCGGTGATTAATGTCAATACAAGATTACTATGACTAATGTGTGTTTTGTAGAGGCAATTAAGTTAGGTCATGGTAATGGAGATCGATTGGGCAATCGAGGTTGTCATGCCCCTACGATGGAAATCATTTCGGTTTTCAAAGGATGGACGACAAGGTTAAGGATGACTAGTTCTAAGTGTCGATTGGAGTTGGAGAGACACTTAGAGTAGTTTAGGACTTTGTTTTTCCTTTGGCCGTACTATGAAGGGGGGTATGAACGGGTAGCTTGACCTAGTTGAGTCTAGTGAGTTAGGTGTGGTGCACACTTGTTAAAACTAGCTCTAGGTAGCTCCTATGAATGCCTAAGATCCTTTGGAGCAAACTTCATTCACATATGTTCGGAAGTTGGAAGTGAATGGAGGGTCAAATACTGACCGGACGCTGGCTCCGGTGCGACCGGACGCTGGCCGCAGGGTCCGGTCAGTTCATTTGACCGAGAAGTTCAAGTCTGGTGTGACCGGATGCTGGGAAGTCATGTGACCGGACGCTGAGGGCCAGCGTCTGGTCAACTCCAGTAAGGGTCCAGACTTGGAAAAGTGTGACCGGACGCGTCCGGTCAGTGTGACCGGACCCTGAGTATCCAGCGTCCGGTCGTTTACAGTAAGCATCCAAGAGCGACCGGACACGTCCGGTCGGTACTGACCGGACCCTGACAGCGTCCGGTCATCACTTGAATGCTGGTTCGCGGGTTGAACTGACCAGAGCGTCCGGTCATCACGACCGGAGCGTCCGGTCACCCCGCAGAAGCTCATAACGGTTAGTTTTTCAGGCTGGCTTATAAATAGAAGCTCCACTCGTGAGTGGAGCATCTTTTGCTCATTCCAACAGCTGAGAAACATGTTTGTGAGTGCCAAGAAGAGCAAGATCCTAGTGAGGTGTTTGTGATTTGAGAATCCAAGAGAGTAGCCTCACTAGCAAATCAAGAGTAGCAAAGTGTGCATCCATCTTCTCATTAGGCTTCGCGTGGTCAAGTGAGAGTTCGTGCTTGTTACTCTTGGTGATCGCCATCACCTAGACGGCTTGGTGGTGATTGGGAGTTTGGTGTTCACCCGGCGGAGCTTGTGGGTGACCCAACTCAAGTTGTGAGCGGCTTTGGGTGATTCGCCGCGACGGAGTGTCGAAGAATCAACCCGTAGAGAGCAGTTGATCCTTGCACGGATCAAGGGGGAGCTACACCCTTGCGCGGGTGCTCCAACGAGGACTAGTGGGGAGTGGCGACTCTCCAATACCTCGGCAAAACATCGCCGCGTTCCTTTCTCTCTCTACTTACTTTGAGCACTTACTTTGAGTATTTACTTTGAGCAATTCAATACTTGTTTTACATCCTTAGAATTGCTTGCTAGAGTAAGTTTGGAACATAGGTTGAGAGGTTGTCGTGCTTTAGTTTGATATAAACACTTTTCTAGGCACAAGGGGTTAATTGGGCTATCTGTAGGATTTGATTATTGCAAGAGAATTTAGAATTAGCCCAATTCACCCCCCTCTTGGGCATCTTGATCCTTTCAATTGGTATCAGAGCCTCGTGCTCACGTTTTTAAGCTTAATCGCTTAGAGCAAGATGTCTCACGGGGATGGACCTCCTCCTATCTTTGAGGGAGATGATTTTCCATATTGGAAAATCCGCATGGAGGCATACTTAGAAGCTCTAGATGTTGGAATTCTTAGAGCCACCTCTCAAGGGTTCCCCGCACCTAGGAATGCCGCACAACTTCAAGGCGATGAAGTGAACTATGAGAAATGGAATGCAAAGGCTCGCAACACCATTTTTAGAGGCCTTTGCAAAGAGGTGTTCAATCGTGTAAGGAACCACAAAGACGCCCATGCTCTATGGTTGGACGTTTGTGCGCTCCATGAGGGAACCAAGAGTGAGCGTGAGGAACGCTATCATCTCGTGATTAAAAAGCTAAATTCTTTTGAGATGTTTCCCAAAGAAAGTGCTAATGAGATGTATTCTCGATTAAATGTTCTTGTAGAGGAAGTCAATGGGCTTGGACTTACTCAAATGTCACCATCCGATGTTGTGAGAAAAATCTTGAGTGTCCTCCCCATTGATAAATATGGGCACATTGTGACCGTGCTACATCAAGGTGATCTTTCCACCGCTACACCGACACAAATCTTGGGAAAGATCAATGCTCATGAGATGTACATGCACATCACACCACAAGATGGCTCATCCTCTACAAAGAAGAAAGAGAAGGACCTAGCATTCAAAGCTAGCCAAGACAAGGGCAAAGCAAGACTTGAGTATGAGAGCTCAAGTGATGAAGATGATGAAGAAAGCCTTGCCCTCATGGTGAAGAAGACCACCAAGATGCTAAAAAGGCTAAACAAGAGTGGCATCAAGTTTGATGGCAAGAAGAAGAAGTTCTTCACTAGCTCAAGAAGAAAGCCAATCTCCGAGATGGATTGCTACAATTGTGGCGAACATGGTCATCTAGCTCATCAATGCACAAAGCCCAAGAAAGACAAGTTCAAGAACAAGGGCAAGAAAGATGATTCAAGTGATGAAGATGAAAAGAAGAAGAACAAGCCATACAAGAAGAGAGATGGCAAAAAGAGGGAGTTCTACAAGAAGAAGAAGAGTGGCAAGGCCTATATTGTCGGTGATTGGCTCACGGACATTGATTCATCAAGTGGATCATCCGATGATGATAGTGACGATGATAAGGTGGCCACCATTGCTATTGATCTTGCATCTTCACCACCACCGTCGCCATCATCCTCTACACACCTATGTCTTATGGCCAAAGGTGAACGCAAGGTAACTAAAAGTGATGATAGTAGTGATGATGAACATGCTAGTGATGATGATAGTGATAGCGATGATGATGACTCACCTACCTATGATGATCTTGTCAAAATACTAAGAAAATATACTAAGATCATTAGAAAGAGTAGAGCTACAAATGAAAAACTTGATGCTAAAAATGACTCACTCTTAGCTAAATGTGACACATTAGAAAAGGCTAATGATGAGCTCAAAGAAACAAATGATTCTATATCATCCAAACTCAAGGAGCTCAAATCTTCTAAGAAAGAGCTTAAAGATAAAAATGATAAACTTGAGTGGGTGCACAATGAGCTTATCACTAGTCACAATAAGCTAAAAGATGAATATGCAACTCTAAAGATCAATTATGATACCCTTATTATTGCACAAGAATTCTTACCAAATGAGCCACATGATGCTACTAACCATGTTGTTAAGATTGATATAGCTACCTCATGTGATGATTTAATTGATGAAAGCATTGAGCATGGATCTAGTAGCAAGGGCAAGCAAGTGGTTGAGTGCAATAACTATGATGAGTATGTCAAGCTCAAGAGTAACAATGAGAAGCTCATGAAAGATCTTGAAGAAATGAAAAGTCACAACACCATTGTGCTAGAAACTCTTGATCATGACAAAGAGGTGATCCTTGAAAATGAGAAGTTAAAAGAAGAAGTCAAGAAACTCAAGGAGGAGAAGAACAATGATATTCTCAAGGAAGAGAACAAGAAGCTCAAGATGGAGAAAGAGCATCTCAAGGTGGGATTGAGCAAGTTTGCTAGAGGCAAGCATCTCCAAAGTGAGCTACTCATGAATACCGTCATGAAGATGGATAGAAGTGGCATTGGATATATGGCAAGTGTAGAGAAGAAGAAGGCTCAAGCTCAACACCAACAATCAAAGCCAAAGCCAAAACCAAAGAGATGTTTTGAATGTGGACAAGAAGGCCACTTTGCTCATGAGTGTCAAACTCCACCGCCACAACCCTTGCCCAAGCATGCTAGACCCTTTGCTTTCAATGCTCACTACATGCTTAGAAAAGATTCGAGTGGAAAGATGAAAGTCATGTTCTTGGGTCCCCCAACAAGAGTAGGCCTAAGAAAATTTGGGTGGCTAAGTCACTTGTTGAGAAGGTGAAGGGTTCTCAACAAGCTTGGATCCCTAAAGCTTAAATCTCTTGTGTGTAGGTGAACTACAAGACCGGTGGAAGTCATTGGGTTATTGATAGTGGTTGCACTCAACATATGACCGGTGATCCTCGTATGTTCACCTCACTAGATGAAGAGGTAGATGGACAAGAGAAAATAACATTTGGAGATAATTCAAAGGGCTAGGTTAAAGGTTTGGGCAAAGTGGCAATATCAAATGATCATTCCATCTCCAATGTGCTCTATGTTGCTTCATTGAGCTTCAACTTGCTATCCATTGGGCAATTGTGTGATCTTGGCTTTCAATGCTTATTCACCGAGAAGGAGGTGGTTGTATCCAAGGTAGATGACAATCAAGTGATATTCAATGGATTTAGATACAACAACTTATATCTAGTTGACTTCACCTCCGAAGATGCAAACTTGAAGACTTGCCTATTCACCAAAACAACACTTGGGTGGCTATGGCATAGAAGACTTGCTCATGTTGCGATGAGCTCACTCAAGAAGCTTATGAAGAATGATTTGGTGAGAGGGTTGAAGGATGTGAAGTTTGAGAAGGACAAGCTTTGTAGTGCATGTCAAGCCAGCAAGCAAGTTGCAAACACTCATCCAACCAAAGCTTTCATGTCAACCACAAGAGTGCTAGAACTCCTACACATGGATTTATTTGGACCAACAACATACAAGAGTTTGGGAGGAAATCTCTATTGTCTTGTGATTGTGGATGACTATTCAAGATATACATGGGTGTTCTTCCTTCATGACAAATCCGAAGTTGCATCTTGTTTCAAGAAGTTTGCCAAGAGAGCTCAAAATGAATTTGAAGTGAAGCTCAAGAAGATAAGAAGTGACAATGGCAAAGAGTTTGACAACACAAATATAGAAGCTTATTGTGATGAAGTTGGAATCAAACATGAAGTCTCCGCAACCTATATCCTCAACAAAATGGTGTAGTTGAGAGGAAGAACCGGACTTTGATCACTCTTGCAAGGACAATGCTAGATGAGTACAACACCCCCGAAGCTCTATGGGCGGAAGCAATCAACACCGCATGTTATGCATCCAATCTCCTATTTCTTCAAAAGTTCCTTGTCAAGACTCCATATGAGTTGCTCAATGGGAAGAAGCCGGACGTCTCCTTCTTTAGGGTGTTTGGTTGCAAGTGCTACATCTACAAGAAGCGGCAACACCTAGGGAAGTTTCAAAGGCATTGTGATATAGGTTTTCTTGTTGGTTACTCATTGAAGTCCAAAGCATATAGAGTATTTAATCATGCCACCGGCTTGGTTGAAGAAACATATGATGTGGAATTTGATGAATCTAACGGCTCCCAAGGAGCACATGAGAATCTTGATGATGTAGGTGATAAACCATTGAGGGAGGCTATGAAGAATATTCCGGTGGGAGACATCAAGCCAAAAGATGATGAAGATGATGTACAAGTCATTAATCAACCCTCTTCATCAAATGTACCACAAGATGGTGAAAAAGTTGGGAGAGTAGAAAATGAAGATACTCATATCTCCCATGAGCAAATGGTGGTACAAGCACAAGATGTTGATGCTCCACAACCTCCTCCTCAAGTGGTCAATAGAAGAAATACACCTCTCCTACAAGATCATCCACAAGATCTCATCATAGGGAGTCCGACAAAGGGGGTGATGACTCGATCTCAAAAGCTTACTTCATTTATTGCTCATCACTCTTTTGTCTCTTGCTATGAGCCTACCAAGATAGAAGATGCTCTTAAAGATCCGGATTGGATCAATGCCATGCATGAAGAGTTGAACAACTTCACTCGCAATGAAGTTTGGAATCTTGAAGAGCGACCAAAAGATGCAAGAGTCATTGGAACAAAGTGGGTGTTCTGCAACAAGCAAGATGATCAAGGTATTGTTGTGAGGAACAAGGCAAGACTAGTGGCAAAGGGGTTCTCTCAAGTTGAAGGTTTAGATTTTGGAGAAACCTTTGCACCGGTTGCAAGATTAGAAGCCATCCGTATCCTTCTTGCATATGCATCACATCATGAAATGAAACTATATCAAATGGATGTGAAAAGTGCATTCTTAAATGGCTTTATTAATGAACTAGTCTATGTTGATCAACCTCCCGGGTTTGAAGACCCTAGATATCCTAATCATGTTTATAGGTTGTCCAAGGCACTATATGGGCTTAAGCAAGCCCCAAGAGCTTGGTATGAGCGCCTTCGGGACTTCCTTATTGAGAAGGGCTTCACCATTGGGAAGGTCGATACCACACTATTCACCAAGAAGCTTGATGGGCATATCTTCATTTGTCAAGTATATGTTGATGATATCATCTTTGGATCATCAAATGAAGACTCATGCAAAGAATTTGGTGAATTGATGTCTAAGGAGTTTGAGATGTCAATGATTGGTGAGCTTACATTCTTTCTTGGTTTTCAAGTCAAGCAAATGAAAGAAGGCATCTTCATCTCTCAAGAGAAATACACAAAAGATCTTCTCAAGAGATTCAAGATGGATGAATGTAAGCCAATCAAGACCCCAATGCCTACCAATGGACATCTCGACCTAGATGAGGGAGGTAACTCGGTTGATCAAACTCTCTACCGTTCCATGATTGGTAGCTTGTTATATTTAACCGCATCTAGGCCCGACATCATGTTTAGTGTGTGTATGTGTGCTAGATTTCAAGCTAGTCCTAAGGAAACTCATTTAATTGCCGTAAAAAGAATCCTTAGGTATCTTAAGCACACACCAAGCATTGGCCTTTGGTATCCCAAAGGAGCTTTATTTGAATTAATTGGCTATTCCGATTCGGATTACGCCGGATGCAAAGTTGATAGAAAGAGCACATCCGGAGGGTGCCATTTGCTTGGTAGATCACTTGTGTCTTGGTCCTCCAAGAAACAAAATAGTGTGGCTTTGTCCACCGCCGAAGCGGAATACATTGCCGCGGGTGCTTGTTGTGCACAAATATTATACATGAAACAAACTTTACTAGACTATGGAGTAGTTCTAGAGAAAGTACCTCTTTTGTGCGACAATGAAAGTGCGGTAAAACTTGCAAATAATCCGGTTCAACATTCTCGCACCAAGCATATAGATATCCGCCATCACTTTCTAAGAGATCATGTAGCTAAAAATGATATATCACTAGAAGGTGTAAGATCCGAAGATCAATTAGCGGATATCTTCACTAAACCGCTAGATGAGGCTGCATTTTGTAGATTGCGGAACGAGCTCAATGTACTTGATTTTAGTAACTTCACTAAAAATTGAGCTTGTGTTGTCCCTTGCATTCATTGTAATATACAACATGTTTAATTTGTGGCAATGCATATAGGGCTTGTCTAACATGGTTAAGATAACCGCCGAAAAGCGTGTGAAGAAGCTTAACCTTGGATCAAACTTGACAAGCAACTAGATTTACTTACAAGCATTACATATGCATGAATGTTTGTTTGTCGTTTTGTTCCATTTGCCCTCCTCTTGCCTATTTTCTTAAAAAGAATTATAGCCTAAGGCAAAATATTTTGAAAAATATGAGGGTTTGAGAGAGGTCACTCACATCAGTCCCAATTGGTGTTTATTTGGATCTTATTCAAGTTGGGACTTGATTGGGAATAGGTAGCGCGAAGGAAGGTTGAAGGTTTGCTGAAAAAGGTGCACCGGACGCTGCACCGGACGCTGCTGTCCAGCGTCCGGTCAGTTCACAGGAGGTGAACTACTGATGAAGGAGTGACCGGACGCTGCGTCTGTGCGTCCGGTCAGAAAGGGCTCAGCGTCCGGTCGATCGGAGGGTGACAAAGTTAAACTGACCGGACCCTGCCTGCGTCCGGTCATGGACCACCGGACGCGTCCGGTCGCGATTTCAGAGGATTCGGACCTCTCTGGAATCGACCGGACGCTGGGTGGTAGCGTCCGGTCGCTACCACCGGAGCGTCCGGTCAGTGGATCTCGCGCGTCAAGAACTCTTTTCCCTTTTCCTTTTCTGTCGCGTTTTGGGGTTATTTATTCGAACCTTCGTTCTTCCTCCTTGACCTAGCCCGAGCCGCCGCCGCATCGCCACCGTGACCTGCGCCCAAGTCGCCGCCGCACTGTTGCGCCGCCGCCTCCTTGCGCCTCACCTCACGCCCGCGCCTCCGTACCGCTGTCCAGCTGCGCCGCCGCAGCCTCCCGTGCCCGTAGCCGAGCCTCGTGCCCCGGCCTAGCGCGCCACCAAGCCTCGCGGCTCGTCCCACGAGCCACCGCCTGCTCAGCTCCTCGCCGGCCTTCTCGCACCCAAGCTCGTCGTTCCATCGGTGCCAAGGCTGTAAATCCTCGCCAAGTGATCTAGCCCTATCCTCCCATTGTTTGGTAAGGCAAATCTTGTGGTTCAATCTTGATCTCCAATTGTGACCTAGATCAAATTCTAAATACATTGATTCCCCATTGCATTCAGGGCGCTTGACCTAACCCTAACCGGTTCCGAGATCCCCCACGTGACATCTTATCTATTCTCGGATCACTGATCGTCAGGTAGAAAGCCATTCGTTTCAATTTCGCACCTACATTGCTTTCTCTGCTAGGTTTTCGCATCTATTAGACATATGGTATTTATTTGTATATCCATCTATTCTATCGTGCAGCGAGTCGGTTCTGTTGTGGTTCAATTGGCAGTTGGCAGTAAACTCGGAGCCAAGCTCGCGAGTAAGGATCGAGGCCAAGCCTCGAAAGTAGTAGTTTGACAGTTGAGCTTCATTAGCGACAGTTCACCATCTTGTCAGTTCAGATGGCTCGCACCAAGAATGTTGGTGGTGGTCCAGGTGATGATGATCGGAGGCCCCCGCCTCGTCAGCCAGCCGGATCCAAGGGTAAATCAACCAAGCAAGTGACATCCAAGAAGCGGAAGTACCCCGACGCAGAGACAGCCAGAGCAGCAGCTGTTGCAGAGGCCGCAGAGCGTGCCGAGAGAGGTGGCACCCGCAACGGAATTGTCATTGCAGATCAGCCAGTTTCACCCACAGTCAGAGCTGCGATTGAGGAGGTTGAGCGTCGTCATGGTAGTCCAGCTGGGACTGCCACGTTTGCAGGACGACGGGTTGCCATTGAGGAGGGTCCGTCAGCACAGCAGCAGCCTCCACCAGCAGAGCCTCAGCTAGCCCAGGAAACTCAGGAGAGTCAGGAGACCGAGCCGGCACCTCAGCTATGCCGCTCGAGTCGTACCAGTGCTGCAGTTCCACCGAGGCCAGCTACACGGCGCAGGGGTTCACGCCCTCCGCCCAGACCACAGGGTCCGCCTCCAGTGGTTCACCTTGACTTGAGGGCCGCTACAGCCAGGCAGGTTCAGCAGCTACGGTTTGTTGAGTTTGAGGTTTGGTTTCCTCCGAGGAGGGATGAGAGAGCAGCTGAGGGGTTCTACACGCCACTGCAGGAGGATTTCTACAATGCATATCTAAACAGTGGGGCACTGTTTAGATCATAGAGGGTCTGTTCGATAGAGTCCATTGTGGCAGCAGCCGAAGAGGGCATTCGGCAATACTTGTCATATTTGCCAGGACTGTCAGATCTGATTGGACGGACAGGGATATATGTACCTTCTTGGGTTCGTCAGTTTTATGCCTCGCTCTACATCGATCCTCATCACAGATTCATTCACTTTACCTTCAACGGCAAAGACTATAGAGTGACGAGTAGCAGGGCCAGAGAGATACTGAGACTACAGGAGCAGCCTGTAAGGATGCATGAGGTTTGCTATGGACATCAGGAGCCTCCCAGGCGTCCTCATGGAGGGTTGGTGCCCCCTACAGACTTAGTGCGCCATTGCTTCAAGGAGCCGTTTGGTGAGGGGTCGAGCAGGAACCCCAGTGACTTGACTCCTACAGCGAGGATACTAGAGGCCATCATCAGGAGGACATTGCTTCCCAGGTTGGGATACAGGGAGGGCCTGACTCGCTTACAGCTCTGGCTTCTCAATGCCATCATGCAGATGACAGTGTTTGACATCTGGGACCTCCTTCTTTCAGAGATGGAGGATACTATAGCTGAGGGATTCAAGGGTCGCAGGCAGCTTCCCTATGCTCACTGGATCACGTTCCTCATCCGCAGAGTTGTGATTGATAAGCCCCCTGGCATGATGGATGAGTATACAGGTGCCACTACAGAGTTCCCTGCTTACAACCTGTCACAGAGGATCAGACACGCCACTCCTCCGGCACCCAGACAGCCTAGCCGTCGTCCCGACGTGCCAGAGTCCGTAGCTCAGCAGGACGAGATCATCAGAGGGATTGCAGCCACTGAGGAGGCGGAGCTAGAGGCACAGCAGGAGGTGAGTGAGTACAGTGACAGCTCCGACGACGACTACCAGCCTATACCTCAGATGCCTCCACGCAGACATGATGCAGAGGCCGGTAGCTCCAGTTCTGCTCCACCTGCTCCACAGACAGACCCCGCTCTCATTGCTATTCTTGAGCGGATGCAGCAGGATCAGACACGACAGGCATAGGAGACAGCTACAAACTTCGCACAGTTTCAGGCTCGTCAGGACGAGTTTCAGCGGCAGCAGTAGCTCCTTCAGCACCAGCAGTTACTTATGCAGCAGCAGCTCATGGGATTCATGCAGCATGTAGTGACAGCCATTGGGATCCCACTGCCACAGACTTCGCCTCAGCTTGCACAGCCTCCTACCACTTCGACGACTCCAGCAGTACAGCCCATCGGGCTTCAGAGTCAGGGACAGCCTCCAGCTCAGTTTACTTCACCTCCTGTACAGGTGTCCCAGTGGTTAGCTTCACCTGGTGTAGCCCTGTAGTTCACTCCTTATCACATGGGTTTCTCACCAGAGCAGTCTTCCTCGCTATTCGTGCTTGAGTCGTTAGTCTCCAGGAGTCTTGGAGCATCATTCAGCGAGTTGACCGGCATGCCTACTCCGCCTCACATGCATAGTGCCGGTCCGTCTACAGCAGCTCCAGCTATCATGACTACTCAGAGGCTCCCCTCGTTTGTCGCCTCGTCAGATCCTACGACAGACATACTTGCAGCTTCACAGGCAGCACCAGCCCCAGCTCAGACCCAGACCGCTTCAGCGACACTTCCTGCTTCAGAGGGTCAGTCAGTTCAGAGCTCAGGGTCAGATGATGATGGCGCCCAGTTCCACCTTGCTCCACGTACTTCAGCGCCCGACTCGTCCGCTGCAGCCCCGCCGACCGACCCTTAGGTTTTGGTGTTTGACGCCAAAGGGGGAGAGGGTTTGTGTATGTAGACTTAGGGGGAGCGAGTTTTAGGGGGAGCTAGTTATCTAGTATTAGCTTATTATATACATTTGGAGTTTTATTTGTGTGATACACTATTACTTATGCATTCGTTTGTTTTCTTTCATGCATACTATTATATATTCATGTGATAGTGCTATCTACATGAGTGTGATATTTGACATATGTGATCTCTACTTTGCTTTATCTATATGTCATATCACTTGTGGAATGCTCATTTGCTTTTGCTTCCGCGCTTTTACTTCGAAGCAAATGAGCTTTGTTATTTGTACTCATGCTTAATTCATATCCTTTGAGTACATTGTGTTGGCTTGGGTCATATAAGCTTGACTAACTCTTTTGTTCTTATTAACAAAAGCTTATATGAACCAAGCCCGTCAAAAACCTCACTCCATAACATACTCGAGGTGGTATTGTCATCAATCACCAAAAAGGGGGAGATTGAAAGCATCTAGGCCCCTAGTTGGATTTCGGTGATTAATGTCAATACAAGATTACTATGACTAATGTGTGTTTTGTAGAGGCAATTAAGTTACGTCATGGTAATGGAGATCGATTAGGCAATCGAGGTTGTCATGCCCCTACGATGGAAATCGTTTCGGTTTTCAAAGGATGGACGACAAGGTTAAGGATGACTAGTTCTAAGTGTCGATTGGAGTTGGAGAGACACTTAGAGTAGTTTAGGACTTTGTTTTTCCTTTGGCCGTACTATGAAGGGGGGTATGAACGGGTAGCTTGACCTAGTTGAGTCTAGTGAGTTAGGTGTGGTACACACTTGTTAAAACTAGCATAGGTAGCTCCTATGAATGCCTAAGATCCTTTGGAGCAAACTTCATTCACATATGTTCGGAAGTTGGAAGTGAATGGAGGGTCAAATACTGACCGGACGCTGGCTCCGGTGCGACCGGACGCTGGCCGCAGGGTCCGATCAGTTCATTTGACCGAGAAGTTCAAGTCTGGTGTGACCGGACGCTGGGAGGTCATGTGACCGGACGCTGAGGGCCAGCGTCCGGTCAACTCCAGTAAGGGTCCAGACTTAGAAAAGTGTGACCGGACGCGTCCGGTCAGTGTGACCGGACCCTGAGTATCCAGCGTCCGGTCGTTTACAGTAAGCATCCAAGAGCGACCGGACGCGTCCGGTCGGTACTGACCGGACCCTGACAGCGTCCGGTCATCACTTGAATGCTGGTTCACGGGTTGAACTGACCGGAGCGTCCGGTCATCACGACCGGAGCGTCCGGTCACCCCGCAGAAGCTCATAACGGTTAGTTTTTCAGGCTGGCTTATAAATAGAAGCTCCACTCATGAGTGGAGCATCTTTTGCTCATTCCAACAGCTGAGAAACACGTTTGTGAGTGCCAAGAAGAGCAAGATCCTAGTGAGGTGTTTGTGATTTGAGAATCCAAGAGAGTAGCCTCACTAGCAAATCAAGAGTAGCAAAGTGTGCATCCATCTTCTCATTAGGCTTCGCGTGGTCAAGTGAGAGTTCGTGCTTGTTACTCTTGGTGATCGCCATCACCTAGACGGCTTGGTGGTGATTGGGAGTTTGGTGTTCACCCGGCGGAGCTTGTGGGTGACCCAACTCAAGTTGTGAGCGGCTTTGGGTGATTCGCCGCGACGGAGTGTCGAAGAATCAACCCGTAGAGAGCACTTGATTCTTGCGCGGATCAAGGGGGAGCTACACCCTTGCGCGGGTGCTCCAACGAGGACTAGTGGGGAGTGGCGACTCTCCGATACCTCGGCAAAACATCGCCGCGTTCCTTTCTCTCTCTACTTACTTTGAGCACTTACTTTGAGTATTTACTTTGAGCAATTCAATACTTGTTTTACATCCTTAGAATTGCTTGCTAGAGTAAGTTTGGAACATAGGTTGAGAGGTTGTCGTGCTTTAGTTTGATATAAACACTTTTCTAGGCACAAGGGGTTAATTGGGCTATCCGTAGGATTTGATTATTGCAAGAGAATTTAGAATTAGCCCAATTCACCCCCCCTCTTGGGCATCTTGATCCTTTCACCCCCTTTATGTTTTGGATCGGGCCCATCCTTGTGATGGCTGATATCTTCTCTGGGTTGGCTTCGATGCCGCGTTCGGAGATAATGAAGCCAAGCAGCATGCCCCTTAGAACCCCGAAAACACATTTTTCGGGATTGAGTTTGATGCCGTTTGCCTAGAGTTTCGCAAAGGTTTGTTCGAGGTCGGCGACAAGGTGGTTAGCCCGTTTGGACTTAACTACGATGTCATCGACGTAGGCCTCAACGGTCCACTCGATGAGGTCCCCGAAGTAGTTGAGCATACAGTGCTGGTAAGTTGCTCCTGTGTTCGTTAGACCGAATGACATTGAAATGTAGTAGAACGATCCAAAGGGGGTGATAAAAGACGTCGCGAGCTGGTCGGACTCTTTCATCGCGATCTGGTGGTAGCTGGAGTATGCGTCAAGGAAGCAGAGGGTTTCGCACCCTAAGGTGGAATCGACTATTTGGTCTATTCGTGGCAAAGGAAATGGGTCCTTCGGACATGCCTTGTTGAGGCCCGTGTAATCAACACACATCCTCCATTTCCCACTTTTCTTTTGCACAAGAATGGGATTTGCTAACCACTCTGGGTGGTGTTCTTCCCTAATGAACACAGCAGCCAATAGTTTTGCTATCTCTTCATCGATGGCCCTGCGTTTTTCCTCGTTGAAGTGGCATAGGAATTGCTTCACCGGCTTAGAGCCAGGGAGGATTTTCAGGGTATGCTCGGTGACCTCCCTTGAGATGCCCGACATATCCAAGGGTTTCCATGCAAAGATGTCTTTGTTATCGTAGAGGAAGTCGACGAGTGCGCTTCCTATTTAGAGGAGAGCACGGTTCTGATGCGGACTTTTTTGCCCTCGGAGCTGCTGGGGGTCCACGAGGACCTCCTTGGACCCTTTCACTGATTCGAACAATCCGGATGACCTCTTTGCGTCAGGTGTTTCTTCAACAACCTCCTCCCTGAGGGTGGCGAGCTCTTCAGAGGCAACGACTGCTGAGGCATGGCCATAGCATTTGACTTTGCACTCGTAGGCACGACGGAAGGAGGTGCCGACGGTGATGACCCCGCGAGGGCCTGGCATCTTCAGCTTGAGGTATGTATAGTTGGGGATGGCCATGAACTTCATGTAACATGGACGTCCGAGGATGGCGTGGAAGGTTCCGGGGAACCCTACCACGTCGAAGGTTAGGGTCTCAGACCTATAATTGGACTGATCCCTGAAAGTGATGGACAGATCAATCTACCCTAGTGGTATGGCCTGTATGCCAGGTACGACGCCATGGAAGGGCGCTTGGATGGGGCGGAGGTTTGTTCGGTTGATGCCCATCTCGTCGAGTGTCTTAGCGTACATGATGTTGAGGCCACTGCCTCTGTCCATCAGTACTTTCGTGAGTCGCTTTGGGCCAACAATCGGATCGACAACCAGTGGTTGCCTTCCTGGGTGTGGGACGGCATCCGGATGGTCGGTCCGGTCGAAGGTTATGGCGGATTCTAACCACCGGAGGAAGGCAGGCGTGGCTGGTCCAGCCGTGTAGACCTCATGACGTGTGACCTTCTGGCGGCGTTTGGAGTTGTAGGCTGCTAATCCTCCAAAGATCATGAGGGCATCGTTCGGAGTCAGGAAGGCATTGTCCTTCTCCTCTGCGTTGTCTGTGGTAAGGATAGGTTCCTTCCCCTGCTCCCCTTTGTTGAGACCCCAGACAAGTATTTGCGCATGAGGCCACAATCCTTGTATAGATGCTTGGCCAAGAAAGCATGGTTTTGGCATGGCCCCTCGAGCATTTTCTCAAAGTGGTTTGGAGCACCCTCCATGGGCTTCCGACCACCCTTGCGGTCGGTGGTGGCCATGAGCGAGCTGTCGTGCTGTTGCTTCTTGTTTTTTCTTTTGGCGGGACGGTTGGAGGTGCCCTCGCCGACGTCCTTGTCCCACCTGGCCTTGCCGTCGGAGTGGTCGAAGATGGCTCCGACCACCTCCTCCCCTGAGGCATGGCTAGTGGCAATGTCTAGGAGCTCCTTGGTAGTCCACGGGCCCCTTCGCCCTAGCTTGTGAACCAAAGACTCATAGGTTGTCCTGGATAGGAAGGCTCCTATCATGTCGGCATCGGTGACATTTGGGAGCTTGTTGCACTACCGGGAGAAGCGTCGGATGTACCCGCGGAGGGTTTCATCGGCCTTCTAGCAGCAGTTCTTGAGGTCCCATGGGTTTCTGAGGCGTTTGTATGTGCCCTGGAAGTTCCCCACAAAGATCTCCGTCAGATCCACCCAACTTTGAATGGTGTTGGATGATAGGTGCTCCAACCATGCTCGCGCCAAATCGACCAAGAATATTGGGAGATTGCAAATAATGAAATCGTCATCACTCGCACCACCGGCCTGACATGCAAGCCGATAGTCTTCGAGCCAAAGCCCGAGGTTTATTTCCCCAGAATATTTAGGGATGTTGGTTGGCGGTCGGTACCTTAGTGGGAACGCAGCGTTGAGGATGTGTCGGCCGAAGGCCTGAGGGCCTGGTAGGCCAGGGCTCGGGCTTCGGTCCTCGCCGCTGTCGTAGCATCCACCGCGTCGAGAATGGTAGCCACGGTGGGCTGCCTCTCCTACGTCGCCGTGGGCGCGCCTGCGGGCGTCGATGGTGCTATGCACGTCGCGGTCGTGACCGAGATGTTGATGTACCAGGACGGTGGAGGGCTACCTACCACCTGGCGGTGTCTGGTGAACAGACATGTCCTTGGTGGGGCGCACCGAGCGCATGCACTGGCTGGCGTCGGGCTCGCGTCGTCAGGACAATGAGCTTTCTGCCTGCTGCGTCGCCGCACGCTTGAGCAATGTGCGAATTTCTTGGTGGGTGCGATGATCCTCAGACATCGCAGCCTCCGAAAGGCCGTGCAGCAAGGCCGTCGCAGCTGTGATGTTTTGGCTTGCCCGAGCGAAGTGAGGGAGGGTCCCATCGTCGGTGAGGATCCTTTGGTGTACATTTCGGGCCATGGCGTGCGCGCACCCCCCCCATCTACGCGGTGTTCAATCTCGCGATTGATGTCCGCGTACTCCTGGACAAGCCCTTGCCCAGCCTCATTGATCTCTAGCTTGCGGGCCCTCAGCTGCTCCATCCTTAGGCGAGATAGGGTTGCCGCCTCCTCCCCGGACCTGCCGCTAGGGTTGCTTGGGGTGGCCTCTTCCCCGAAGACACTTTCGACGTGCCCCTCAGGGGTCTACGCTATGAAGCATTCCCGAGAAGGGTGGTGGCTCTCCCTGCTGGAGTTAGAGTTGGAGGACGATCCTGGCTCCTCTGTGAGGAGCCTATGGAGAGTCTCCGTATCATTTTCAATTATCCCCATGAACTCACTGTCTATGGGCGGCTGAACCATGCATAGTGCCAGAAGGTGGCTAGCGGTCGCCGCGGCGTTGCGGAGACCGAACAGAAACGCTATCGGGGTGCTCCGCATGGGGCCTTCTAGAGAGAGGGTGATGCAGCACGGGGCCTCCCTGGAAAACTAGGGACCAAGGGAGTCACCGGGCTGGCCCTCAAGCCTCTAGTGGCTGAGGCTAACGAAAGGGAGAGATTGCACGACTGTGTGGGCTAGTGCCAGCTCTCCTCCTAGTGTGACGATGAAATCTAGGTCACCGAAACGCACGTGTGCACCCGGAACCTAGCTGATTGCGTGGGTGGCCATCTGAGGCCTAATTTGGAACACGCAAAGGCCCCTAGCTGGCACGCCAACTGTCGGTGTTTCGTACAAGCACCGGCAAGTAAATTTATAGTAATACGCGTTAGGCCTAGATGGTGCGCTAAAGGACACAAGATTTATACTGGTTCGGGCCGAATGTCCCTACGTCTAGTCTGTTGCTGCTCATGTTATTAGCACCGAAGAATAGTTCGTAGTAGGGGGTATAAATGATCGAGAGAGGGACTGGTCCCAAGTCTCTGATGGAAGGGTTGAAAGGATGCCAAGAGCTTGGTAGCAGCTTGACTGTGTGTGTTGTGTGTTGTGCTGTCAAAAGTCGGTCCCCTTGTTGGAGGAAGCGCATCTCCTTTTATAGATGAAGGGGACGGCTTTACAAGTGAGAGGGCTAGGGTGCGTACGCTACCTAGCCTTGTTGTTCACGTCTACCCAGCCTTGTTGTCCATTCCGGTGGGTGCGAAAGGATGATAAGCGCCTACAATACTGTCGATGCCACTGTAGAATGTCAGGATGGCTTCAGAGTACTGCCCCATGCAGGGTATGGACTTTGGTACAGTGGTTTTGACTTATGAGCCTCGTCCAGCCTTGCTCCGCATGCCTTCTGGTTCCTATGAGTCTCTGTCGGAGGGACGCGGGGTTGGGTTCCGGAGTAGCGCTGTGGGCAAGGTCTTCCGATTGGAGAAGGCGTCCGGAGGCTGAAGAGAGCTCTCCGATCTGGTGGACCCGAGGGGTCAGGAAGCGGACGCCGTTCCCCTGCGATCATAACATGGTGACCGCACATCCATCATTTGTGGAGGACGCGAGTCCTTTCCTGGACTGTAGTGGTTGTCGTATATCTTCGTCGGGTTTCGTGTCCCAGAGCTGAAGGCGGCGCCTATAACTCTACAGGGCGAAGAGCATGCACCCGCAACACTTTTCAGACTCTGCTACGTCCAGGAGGGTCTAGAGCACCCATCCCATCGTTCCTTGGCAGTACTTTTCCTGCCGAGGTGTAGGGTATGGTCCTTGAAGCCGTGGTTGACCCGAATGTCTTGTCCTACCCTGCACCTATCATCATGAGGGAACGGGGAGAGGTTGTCGGGCGAGGCGGAGTCTAGTCCTTGGACATCGAGTGAGGCGAGGTTCACCCTCAGACGTCGGGTGAGGTGGAGTCCAGTCCTTATCCCTCGGGTGAGACTGAGCCCATCCCTCGAGGGTTGGGCGAGGCGGAGTCAATCCATAAGCTCTCGGGCGAGGCGGAGCTAGCCCTTATCCCTCGGGCGAGACCGAGCCTGGCCCTCGGGGGTTGAGCGAGGCAGAGTCTATCCCTAAACCCTCGGGCAAGGTGGAGTCAATCCCTAAGCTCTCGGGCGAGGCGGAGCTGGCCCAAAGGCGCCGGGCGAGGCAGAACCAAACTCCCGTCACTCGGGCAAGAAACGCAGCGGCGCCCTTGTCCGTCCAAAAGTTTTTAACGTTCAATGTTTATCGGTTCCACCACCTGGGGTACCCCGGTGTTAGGTCCCCGACAGTAATGATATTTCTCTAAACTTGAAAAATTACGATGGCATCAATAAAAAATACTATTCTATTCTACTACGCGTTCCAGTTTCCACGTGCCTATTTTTATTACGTTGCGGTCTTTTTCTGTACAAATGGCCACATCATCGTGGTTCTCCTTCCCGTCCGCGTTGCCCTACCTCCTCGGTCTCACCTTCGCACTTGCCGACGACCAGGAACAGCAGGCTCCCCAGCAGCTGAGGCACCTGCACGCTCGATTGTCGCGCGTGGCCATCGGCGCGCCGAACACCTAGCACGAGTTCTGCACGGACATGGACACGGATAGTGCCGCTGCGACGACGCCCGCCGCCAGGACTAGGAGTGTGGATGTGAGGTCAAGGCGGGGCGGAGCTCCCGCGTGACCATGGTGGAGTGGAGCTCCAAAGTGCACGCACGCCGACACCTAAGGGAGGTCGAGGTGGATCAAGGGGGCGAGCTTGGGCCAGGATTGTGGCGGCGCTCGCAGATCAGAATGGCAGCAGCTGGCCGGAGCTCTGCTGCTGCTCGGCGGTGCTTCGCGCGAGCTCGGAGCGAGAGAGAGATAGAGAGAGAGAGAGAGAGAGAGAGAGAGAGAGAGCAGAGAAGACCAAGAAGAAGCTGCTCGCCTGCGACGCCGCTGCCATCCTTCTCCCACTCTCAGGCTCGCGCCTGCGTGCTGCTGCGCCGCCACCGGACGAGAAGGCAGCCGCGTCACGGCCGGCGAGCGCGCACGAGCAGGCCGCCGCACTGCTGCTGAGCAGGCGAGCGAGCAAGCTGCCGAGCCGCCGCCGGTCTCGCGCAGGGGCCGGGGGGGCTGCTGTCGCGCAGATGGTGGTCGGCCTCGCCCCCGACTAGCCATGGCAACGACGAGCGCGTGCATCTGGAGCTCCGCTCCGCCTTGGCCGCGCAAAGGTGAGCATAGCCTACATGAGCACGCCTCGGAGCGCGCCGACGCTGGCCCCAGCACGGGTATGGGCACGCTGCCGGTTGCCGGTGAGGAGGCAGGCGAGCAGCTGGCCTGAATGTGCAGCCCCTTGCGACGGCCATTGGTAAGAGAAGGAGAGGAAGGGGATGACCAGTGGGGTCAAAGCGTCAGTGACTGCAAGGAGGGGAGTAGCTGAGTGCAATATAGTCTAGACGAAAATACCAGTATGTCCGGTACGTCTGCAGGTGGGGTCCAAGCCTTTCCCAAACGTACGCCGTGGCGTATTTGATTGAATTGAAAAATTATAATGACGTCCTTCAAAATAGGTGAATAGTAATGATATTTCTCTAAACTTTGAAAAATTACGATGGCACCAATAAAAAATACCATTCTATTCTACTACGTATTCCAGTTTCAGCGTGCCTATTTTTATTACTTTGTGGTCTTTTTCTGTACAAATGGCCACATCATAACCCTAGCTTGGGGAAAAAAATGGCCACGTTCTGACTGACCACGTTCTCCTTTTTAATATACTGCTAGTTTTTTTTTTAGAAAAAGGGAAGTATATTTCATTAAGCGAATGAAAAAAGTCCCAGCCTCTAATATATAGTGCTAGATGGCTCACAGAGATAGATCTCACGGCAAGGACAACATCCACTACATAGAGCGAGATAAGCAAGAAGCAGCACAAGCTTATTGCTTCAAGCTTCAGCCCTTCAAATCCCATGGCTGCGCTCGGTTCTTCTGTTACCTCCACAGGCTTGGCACTTCACACCTCTGTGATTCTTCATCGTCGCCAAGGGAATCCAGTGGTCTCGGCATCCTCTCATCACCAACGAAGTCTTAATGGCTTAGCAACGAATTCTTCAGGCATGAACAATGCCTTACCTATCAGAGGAACTACTACACGGTAAACGCATATCTTGCCATCAGCTGCCGTAGTCTTACCTATCAGAGGAATAATGCCTCCTAGGATTCACCATGTAGCAGGTCTTCTCCAGACTTTACCTTTTTGCATGAAGTTCACACGAGGGGCTATTGCTTGAAGTTCATTGTACTACCACAGTACCACTTCTCATAATGTTCTTTGTGTTTATTCGTTTGTTGGAGGTACGTGCTGATCTGGTAGTCTAGTGCCTAGCATCGTCGTGAATCACGACTCGTGATCGTGAGAGTGACTTCTTGCATGCATGTGAATAGGAACGAAAACGGTAAGCATATTTTCCGACCGTATTCGAAACCGAATCTGTTTAGAGGGGTTGAGATTTGTCCGTATCCGAGTCCGGATATCCAACATCCGATACCGTATCCATATCCGAATACTCAAATCGCATATTTATGATGTCGATATCCAATCGTATCCTATCTGACATAGTTGACACTATCCGTATTCAAATCCGAATTCGAACAGAAATATGAAAACAAATATAATATCAGCGATATCCGTCGGTATCCGATCCGTTTTTGTCCCTACATATGAATGCAACACTTTTCCACGTTTGGCGGGCATGGGGCCGGTTTCGAACTGAACGAACGCTCTGCGCCGTGCGATTCCTGGCGTGGAAAGCGTGCGCTACTTTTTTCCGTTATTTTTTCTGTTTTCTACATTTTTTCTCTATTTTCATTTTTTTCCCTTCTTTCTTATCTAGTTGAATCTCGTGATCCCAAATCTACAAAAGTTACGATGAAAAATTATTGTGATACATTGTCACGTAATAAGTTATGCTTATAACTTTGCAACTTTTTTAAAAAAAAGATCATGAAACTTATTTAGAAAAAAGAAAGTAAAAAAAGTTATTACGAGACATTGTGGTGATAAGCTGTCACCTAATAAGCTATGTATATAAGTTATGCATATAACTATGTAACTTTCTAAAAACGAAAAATATGTAAATATTTTTTTTGAAAAATGTAAGCCAAAAAAGTCATGATGAGAAATTACGGTGATAATTGTAATATAATAAGTTATATAGATAAGTTATGCATATAATTCCGTAATTATATAAAAAGAAAGTTACGTAAATAGTTTTTCCTAACAAAAGAAAGTAAACAAAAGTTATGATGATAAGTTGTGGTGATACGTTATCACGAACTCCGTATTGTAGAATGTTATACATATAACTTTGTATTTTTCTAAAAACAAGTTGCAAAAAAAAATTTGCCAAAAAATTAAAAAGTTGCCGGTTCTTTTTAGTAGCCACAATTTCGTAGCCCCTCGTGTAAAATATTTCTATACGTTGAGGTGAACAGCTGAAAGACAGCGGCTGACCACACTTGAGGAGGTGTATGCGTGTGGCGAACTATGGTGGTTGGCAAAACTGACCCTTAGGATGCATCTACATGTGGTTATCTTTTCCCCAGTTATTAGCATAGCCCTAGCTCCAGGATCTGGTTTAGATCTATAGTTTGTATAATTTAATTTAAAATGGTTTGAATATTGGCATTTGATCTAAACTATAAATAAACAAAATGGATCAACCAGGTACAAGTACTCTCAACTTTTCTTCAGCTCTAGAACCAATATTTCATAGAAAGCTACAAATACTCAGCTATATAAATCCATGAGCTAAAGCTCAACAAAATTGTGTCTATATATATAAAAATAAATATAAAGCGGATAACTATTGTGCTCGCTTACCATGAGCAGGTTGGCGAGATAAAGAAAGAAGTGGATTCAACTGTGAATCCTATAATCAACAAGTTTGTGAAGGATAAATCCTAGAGAAGGAACCAAGAAGGATGAGAACAAATGGTGAATTAAAAGGAGCAAACATTGCTTGGAAGGTAACCAGAAGAAACTACAGAAGCAACGTGACGCGTCTAGTATCATCTCCTGTTTATCTCATTCGATGTTTATCAGTCACATGCTTATACAATCATTGGCTTCCTACAAACTCCGAGATAAGGCCTAAGAAAGTAGACGATTTTATACTGTACTTGCACGTTTCCGTGAGATGGCCCTGTTAATGACATGAGCAAAATATATAGCCGAATTTAACATTGTGTTTGATTCGGAGATAAAGAGCGATAGAATGAGGCCATTCTAATTTCTCTAGGGTGGGATGGTTCGATGTATCTGTTTGGTTTAGCAGATGGGGGGTATGGTGTCTGTTTTGTGCTTGGTACGATGGAGGTTGACCAATGAGTCGGTTCGCTGGTTGGTTTTTGGGCTGATAAACCCGGCTGATGCTAGTTTGTTGTGAGAGGAAAATACTGTTGGCTGGCTCATAAGCCCTGGCTGAAAGCTGAATGAGAAAGAAGGAGTGACTCTAGAGGTTTGCCAAGTTGACACCGCCATTTGTTGCTAACACAATGTATAGCCAACTATGGTAGCTAACGAAACTTGTCTTTAGTGTGCACCTGCCTAAGATTAAGTACAAATATAGCGAGATTAATGTTCCCCTCGGTTGCATTGCTTGAGCTGGTTGATGAGATATAAAGAAAGAGGTGGATTCAATAGTTGATCCCATAATCGATAAGGTTGTGAATGAAGGAGGGATCACATAGAAGCAACCCATAAAAGGGTTGGAGAAATTTCACCCTTTTTTATTTAGCCTGTTTTAATTTAATATTTTGGTGAATAGCATGCAGAAAACTAAATTTTCAGGAAGTAGGGTTTTTTTGGTCAAATTTGGTCACATCAAGCTGCCGAGTGATGAGACTATTGGGTGTGGTGTCTGTTTCGTGTTTTGTACGATGGAGGTTGACCAATGAGCCTGTTCGCTGGTCGGTTTCTGGATCGATAACACTAGTACAGAGACAAGTTGTACTCTCGGTTGGGAAACCCCGTCAGTCCCGGTTTTTCAATCAGGAGTACGAATCCAGGACTAAAGGGCCTCTTCTTTAGTCCCGGTTTCTCACCCGGGACTAAAGGTCGGTTGGTAATACCAACCGGGGCTAAAGAGGCTTTTCGGCCTGGCCACGTGGGCCGGCCCTTTAGTCTCGGTTGGTATTACCAACCGGGACCAAAGGTTTTTTTTTTCTTTTTTTTTTTGTTTCTATTTTCAATTGATGATTCATTTTGGTTTTTGAATATGTTTTCAAATACGCATTCTACGTTGCTAATAATATACGTATTCTACACGCTTATAATATTCAAACATTTTGTACAAACTAAAGTATGAAACTAACGTATATATTACATGCATATACATATATTGTATGTTATTTTATGTACATATAGTATGTATATATATATATATATATATATATATATATATATATATATATATATTACAAATAAAGCTTGCATTGTATATTCTATCATATCTTTGGGATAACAAATTCACTATATCTGGTTTGGCTTTCATGTTTCGTTCATGTCATTGTAGAACTCGTCGGCGGGGTTTAAGACCTGGTCATTAAGAAATCCTGCTATGGTCTCTTGAATTGCTTTCAGTTGGTCACGTCGTATGACTTTTTCCTTCAACCATAGAGTCTTCAATAAAAGTTAAAGGAAAAGTATTAATATATATATATGTGTGTGTGTGTGTGTTGGTCACGTGATTACTTATATATATGAGTAATAAAAGAAATTGTGAATATATGAATATATTTATATAACATATTGTGAGGATCTCTTCAAAAATTCTTTTTGAGTACGCCATGATGAACTCGCAAACATAGTATCCGCAGTAGTTGGTCTCTGTTCTTTCCTCAGAACTCACTTTTACGAGAAAAAAGATCCGATAAATTGAAAGCATGCATGGTGTTAATTGAATTATATATATATATATATATATATATATATATATATGTAGCGAGTACTTACTTTATGTGCGATTACATCCAGTGGCGCTTTGCAATGTTTCATGTGGTGTTTCTCAATGAAACTTTTCCAAACACTACGTCCAATAAAATAAAAAATTAATTTGGCCTTTAATAATTGTTGCAGTTAAGAGATCGGGGTATATATAGTTGCTAAAGAGACCAAATTACCCTTGGATAATATCTATCATGTCTTGGTACTCTGTTTGCTCTTTTCTTAACGAGTCTAAGATGCTCAACCGACTATTGGCCATATCGATGACCATCAATATTCAGTGATTGCTGCATATGTTTTTATACACAAATATGATCGACATTAACTAGAGTCAACATATATATATGAAAGATATCTTAGTTAGTAATAAAATAATTGAACAAATGTTCATATGATCGACATTAATTATTTAACACTCACTTGAAGTTGTAGAGGAAGAATATGTCCTTGTTTTGTTGGTTCACTAAGAACCTCATGAGATTTTTCTATTGTGCTCGCTTACCATGAGCAGGTTGACGAGATAAAGAAAAAAGTGGATTCAACTGTGGATCCTATAATCAACAACTTTGTGAAGGATAAATCCTAGAGAAGGAACCAAGAAGCATGAGAACAAACGGTGAATTAAAAGGAGCAAACATTGCTTGGAAGGTAACCAGAAGAAACTACAGAAGCAACGTGACGCGTCTAGTACCATCTCCTGTTTATCTCATTCGATGTTTATCAGTCACATGCTTATACAAACTCCCTGAGAGGGCCCTGTACTTGCACGTTTCCCTGAGAGGGCCCTGTTAAATATATAGCCGAATTTAACATTGTGTTTGATTCGGAGATAAAGAGCGATAGAATGAGGCCATTCTAATTTTCTAGGGTGGGATGGTTCGATGTATCTGTTTAGCAAATGGGGGGTATGGTGTCTGTTTTGTGTTTTGTACGATGGAGGTTGACCAATGAGCATGTTCGCTTAACACTAATATAGAAATAAGCTGTACTCCTGGTTGGAAAACCACTTCAGTCCCGGTTTTCCAACCGGGAGCACGAATCCGGGACTAAAGGGCCCCTCCTTTAGTCCCGGTTTCTCGCCCGGACTAAAGATTCACCTTTAGTCCCGGTTTATAATACCAACCGGGACTAAAGAGGCCTCCCGACCTGGCCACGTGGGCCGGCCACCAACCGGGACTAATAGTTTTCTTTTTTTTTTGTTTCTATTTTCAATTGTTGATTCGTTTTGGTTTTCGAATAGGTTTTTGAATACGCATTCTACGCTGCTAATAATATACGTATGCTACACGCTTATAATGTTCGAACATTTTGTACAAACTAAAGTATGAAACTAACGTATATATTACATGTATATACATATATTGTACGTTATTTTATGTACATATAATATGTATATATATATTATAAATAAAACTTGTATTGTATATTCTATCATATCCTTGGGATAACAAATTCGCTCCATCTGGTTTTGCTTCCATGTTTCGTTCATGTCATTGTAGAACTCGCCAACGGGGTTTAAGACATGGTCATTAAGAAATCCTGCTATGGTCTCTTGAATTGTTTTCAGTTGGTCACGTCGTATGACTTTTTCCTTCAACCATAGAGTCTTCAATAAAAGTTAAAGGAAAAATATTAATATATATATATATATGTGTTGGTCACGTGATTACTTATATATATATGAGCAATAAAAGAAATTGTGAATATATGAATATATTTATATAACGTACTTTGAGGATCTCTTCAGGAATTCTTTTTGAGTATGCCATGATGAACTCATAAACATAGTATCTACAGTAGTCGGTCTCCTGTTCTTGCCTCAAAACCCAGTTTTACGAGAAAAAAGATCCGGTGAATTGAAAGCATGCATGGTGTTAATTGAATTATATATATATATATATATATATATATATATATATATATATATATATAGAACTACTATCCTGTAGCTGGCTACAGAATAACTTATTCTGTAGCCACTTTGAGTTACGATAATTACTATGTTAATTTACGAGATTATAGTAACTCCTTACTAAGTGGTTTAATATAACGTTATGGTAAATATCCCTATGTGTTATAGTAACTCAACTATCGTAAATATGTATTGACATTATGGTAAATTAGTATATAAAATATATATATAAATGTAGCTAGTACTTACTTTATGTGCGATTACATCCAATGGCGCTTTGCAATGTTTCATGTGGTGTTTCTCAATGAAACTTTTCCAAACACTGCGTCCAATAAAATAAAAAATTAATTTGGCCTTTAATAATTATTGCAGTTAAGAGATCGGGGTATATATAGTTGCTAGAGAGACCAAATTACCCTTTGATAATATCTATCATGTCTTGGTACTCTGTTTGTTCTTTTCTTAATGAGTCTAAGATGCTCAACCGACTATTGGCCATATCGATGTCCATCAATATTCAGTGATTGCTGCATATGTTTTTATACACAAATATGATCGACATTAACTAGAGTCAACATATATATATGGGAGATAGCTTAGCTAGTAAGCAAATAATTGAATAAATGTCCATATGATCGACATTAATTATTTAACACTCACTTGAAGTTGTAAGGGAAGAGTATGTCCTTGTTTTGTTGGTTCACTAAGAACCTCATGAGATTTTTCTCGAGTTCAGCTTTCCATTCAAGCGGGGGGATTAGGGTGTTGGAATACGACATTTGGATCAACGAAACCAACATCATTATCCTTTCTCTTTCTGAGTTCTATCATCTCATATCTGCATATATAAAAATATAGTGTGAGGATATATAATTTATATATATACATGTAGCTTTATATATATACTTTAATAGTAGAAAATAATCACACTTATAGATAATAGCAGCTAATAAGACTTTTATCGAGAGAGTCTAGGAGGCATAGTTGGTGTAATTCTAAAAACTCGACATATATAATGTCATCGCCACGATAGTAATGTTGGTTTCTAACTCTAACAGAAACAAAGGTTGTCTCTCCCCGTTCACACGTCGTCATGTACCACTTGTTTAGCAGGTATATTTACCTACCTAGTTCACCTAAGGCCTCAGGATTGTATAGACTCTTTTCATGTTTAGATTTCTTCCAATGATCCACTTTCGGAGCAGATGGTCCTTCAGCGAGCACTTGGGCAAGGTTCAAACCAGTATCCTCGTAAAACCAAACCAGGTCCTCAAAATCGACGTCCAGTAAGTCTAAGTTTGAACCATATTTATTACGAATGACAAGAGGGGGGACTGATTGTTGCGATTATTGTCTAAGTTGTGCAACACCTTTCCCTGCTCTAGTCTTTTTCTACGCCGCCTCAAATGACGTGGTGAGAGAGCGGTCGTAGTCCGATTTTGGCAGGGTCTTTTAAGATTCCCGCTTTTTTCTGGTCCACCTTCTTTCTTAGAAGATTTGGAGGTAGGTAGAAGTACGGGTTCTCCGGGTTCTCCCTCGCTTCTCGTTGCTTTCTTATTTTTTTGAAGAAATTGTTCGCATCTTTTTATACTGCAGCATTTAATTCCTTTTCACTTTTCTTGTAAGACAGTTTTTGGGGAATAACTAGATTAGAGGAGGCTATCTTCTTTGTCGGCTGGTGGGTCAACGACTTCGTTTGTGGGGGCAGACCTCTTGGAGCTAGCTGCTTCTTAGTCATCAAGGGAGGCGGGGCAGCCGTTGGAGACCTCCTTGGAGGCGTTGGAGACCTCCTTGGAGGTGGCGGCAGTGGCGGCATTGTATAATCATTGCCTGGAGCACTATGATGATCTAGAGATTGAATAATTGGACTTAAGTTGGCGGAGGCCCTGCTGTGTGAGTACAAAAAAAATAATTAGGTATAAGAAATTGTTATTATTAATCATGCATGTCAATAGAAAATTAGTGAAAAAATTATTTCGTTCCCTTTTGTCCGCACCAATTGTCTGGTAGTTGAGAAAGCGGCGGTGGACTAGAGACCCTTGGAATAATGATGTAGCGCTTGCGTCATAGTATGAATGTCTTCTCTGCTTCTCCTAAAGTCTTCTCCCCATCACCTCCTAGAATGTCAAGAGCCAGATCACCAAAACCTTTGTTAACTCTATCCACTGAGACGCTAACATATCTAGGTGGTATTATTGCCCTATGCATTCTTGGTGTCTTGGTAAGATCTGAAGGAGAAAAAACACCGAGAGCCACCATGATTGTAGCATTCCCTTTTAGAATATGTAGCTCACATGATGTAAATGGTACAGTGATGTCATCCACGGGGAAACATAGCATTGCGTCATCTTGATTTGGCAACTCCATGAAAGCGTGGCTGCTTTTTAACTGATCAAGGAGGCTAATATTAATGTTGATTCCTGGATTTGATGCCTGCCTTTGGGAACTCATTGCTATTTGCACTTGCTTTATGATTTCCTCCTGCATTCTAGCTTGCATGTCTTTTTCGTGCTCCTGTGCTTGAAGCAACGCCTCCCGTGACTCACGAACATATTGCTCCAACCTGCTGATCTACGTTGCTTCCTCATCTTTTCTTCTCTGCCGGCTTCTGTAGGTATCTTTGTCGTTAGAGAAACCATGCTCCTAAGAAATGTTCCGTCCTATACCTCGCTAGTATTTTTTTGCACAATATTTTCTTGCTCATTTTCAAGAGCCAGGTATTGACTCCCGTCATCTACATCCTGCTGGTCACCATTGGCAAATTAAGTGCCGGTGTTGATAATATCCATCATTTCTTCATCCATGTTGTCTCTTGGGACAGCCATCTAGCTTTTACACCACTAGATATATCTATAAAAAATAAAAACCATATATCTATAAAATAGATCGAGTCATGTGCTTAAAATTAATTAAATAACTACACTCGAAATTCAAGTCTCCAAAGTATAACTTTGATTTCTTATTTTCTAGAAATATTTATTGGCAAGTGATATATATAACAAATATATATATATGACAATATAAATTTAAAACTATATAATATGTATAACAAATATATATATATAACAATACAAATTTATAACTCTCTAATATGTATGTATAACAAATTTATATATATAACAATATAAATTTATAACTTTAATATATATGTATAACAAATTTAGCTATATAACAATATAAATTTATAACTCTCTAATATAGATGTATAACAAATTTATATATATCAAAATACAAATTTATAACTCTCTAATATATATATAACAAATTTATATATATAACAATACAAATTTATAACTCTCGAATATATATATATATATATATATAACAAATTTATATATATAACAAATTTATATATATCAATACACAATACGGGGCCGGCGGCGTTGGTGATGGCCGACAGCGTTGGTGGCGGCTGGCGTTGGGGCGGCCGGCCGGCCGTCGCGGAGGAGGTGCACGGGGTTCTACGGCGGCGTTGGTGGCACGCGGGGCGGCCGGCGTTGGGGCGGCCGGCCAGCCAACGTGGAGGAGGCCGGGTGGCGCGTGGGGCGGCCGGTTCTACGGCGGCGGGAGCCGCGCGACGTCGAAGAGGTGGCCATGGGCGACGGTGACGAGGGCGGTGGCGGCGACAGTGGCGATGGGCGACGGTGACGAGGGCGGTGGCGGAGGAGGAAGAAGAAACGGCCACCTTATATAGGGGAGGGACCTTTAGTCCCGGCTCCTGTAAACGCCTAGGACGAAAAGACCTTTAGTCTCAGCTGGTATTACGAGCCGGGACTAAAGGTGTATTTTGGCGGGCCGCAAAAAATGCATCCCACCTTTAGTCCCAGGTGGTAGACCTACCTGGGACTAAAGTTGGGTTATAGTTTCACTTCCCGCCCATTTCAAGCTCTATTTGTTTTTTTTATATATTTCTTTCTATAAAATGTTAAAGTCTTGTTAATTGCACAGTAAATTAAATACAAGGCATAAAATTGTTTTAAAAGAATATGAATTTACTTTTGCTTTATTGCACACAGAAAAATTATGTGACCTAAAGTTTTTTGTTTTTTCTTATAAATATTGAAACATAATGTCATTAATAATTACTATTTTATTAATGCAAAAATATAGTGTTTAATTTAAATCATTAAAATTTTTGTTTTCGATTGGAAATTTGTTTTCACATCATTTTAACATAAATCTTTTCATTTTTTTTCATCACTCATTGTCCAAAAGCGACATGGAAATCCCACCATCAAACACAAATTTAATCTGAACTGTGTAGTGTGCTTTATTAAAATAATTGTCCGGCGCACCAATATATGGTTTCTTCCCTAGTGTCCCCTTTCCACTTAGTCTCCCCTCGTATTGTGATTCAGGAACACCAATCGGGTCAAGGTCGGGAATAAAGTCAACACAAAACTTAATGACCTCCTCTGTTTCATAGCCCTTGGCGATGCTTCCTTCTGGCCGAGCATGGTTGTGAACATATTTCTTTAGGACTCCCATAAACCTCTCAAAGGGGAACATATTGTGTAGGAACACAGGACCAAGAATGCTAATCTCCTTGACCCGGTTAACTAGGAGGTGTGTCATGATATTAAAGAAGGAAAGAGGGAACACCAACTCAAAGCTGACAAGATATTGAAGCACATCATTCTATAGTTTAGCTAGATCCATTGGATTGATTGCCTTCTAAGAAATTGCATTAAGGAATGCACATAGCTTCACGGTGGCTAGACGTACATTTGAAGGTAGAATTCCTCTTAATGCAACTGAAAGCAATTGCGTCATGAGCACGTGGCAGTCATGGGACTTTAAGTTTAGGAATTTCTTCTCTGGCACATTAATTATACCCTTTATATTCGAGGAGAATCCAGATGGTACCTTGATGCTTGCTAGGCATTCAAACATGCTTCCCTTCTCTTCTTTACTAAGAGTGTAGCTAGCAGGACTTAAGTAATAACGTCCATCATCTATCTTCTCTGGATGCAGATTGTCTCGTTCTTTCAAACACCGTAGGTCCTGTCGTGCTTCAAGTATGTCCTTAGGCTTCCCATACACACCCATGAAGCCTAGCAGATCACACAAAGATTCTTCGTCAGGTGCATCACGTCGATAGCGCTACGGACCTCTAGGACTTGCCAATAGGGTAGCTCCCAAAATATGGACTTCTTCTTCCACATGGGTGCATGACCGTCGACGTCATTCGGAATAGGTTCGCTGCCATGTGCCTTTCCAAATACTACTTTCACATCCTTGACCATATTGAGTACATCCTCACCAGTTCGGTTGCCTGGCTTGGTCTGGTGGTCTGCCTTTCCTTTAAAATTCTTGCCTTTCTTTCTTAGGGGGGTGATTGAAATCGACGATGGCCAAGGTACATGACCTTTCGATATTTTTTCAAGAATATACCTTTAATGTCATCGAAACAGTGCGTGCATGCATTATATCCCTTGTTTGATTGTCCTGAAAGATTACTTAGAACAGGCCAATCATTGATTGTTACGAACAACAATGCTCGCAGGTCAAAGTGCTCCTATTTGTGCTCATCCCACACATGTACACCTGATCTGTTCCACAAAAGTAGAAGTTCTTCAACTAGTGGCCTTAGGTACACATCGATGTCGTTGCCAGGTTGCCTTGGGCCTTGGATGAGCACTGGCATCATAATAAACTTACGCTTCATGCATAACCAGGGAGAAAGGTTGTAGATACATAGAGTAACAGGCCAAGTGCTATGACTACTGCTTTGCTCCCCGAATGGATTCATACCATCCGTACTTAAAGCAAACCTTAAGTTTCTTGCGTCATTTGCAAACTCCAGGAATTCTCTATCGATTGCTCTCCACTAGGACCCATCAGCAGGGTGTCTCAACATATTGTCTACCTTACGGTCTTCTTTGTGCCATCGCAACAACTTTGCATGGTCTTTGTTTCTGAATAGGTGTTTCAAGCGTGGTATTATAGGAGCATACCACATAATCTTGATAGGGATTTTCTTCATGGGACGTTCGCCCTCAACATCACTAGGGTCATCTCGCCTGAGCTTATACCGCGATGCATGACATATCGGGCATGCATCTAACTTCTCGTACTCCTCGCCGCGGTAGAGGATGCGGTCATTAGGACATACATGTATCTTCTAGATTTCTAATCCCAAAGGGCAGACTACATGTTTTGCTTCGTACGTAGTGGCGAGCAATTCGTTATCCTTCGGAAGTATCTTTTTTAAAATTTTCAGTAACTCCCCAAATCCCTTGTCAGATACACCATTCTTTGCCTTCCATTGTAGGAATTCTAGTGTGGTACCCAACTTTTTCTGTCCCGCATCATAAGTTGGGTATAGCAATTTCTTATGATCCTCTAGCAAGCGCTTGAACTTGATCTTCT
This sequence comes from Miscanthus floridulus, assembly GCF_019320115.1. NCBI lineage: Eukaryota > Viridiplantae > Streptophyta > Magnoliopsida > Poales > Poaceae > Miscanthus > Miscanthus floridulus. Next base: position 50,175,240 of record NC_089590.1, read on the forward strand.
CCTTTTCACTTTTGCATTCTCTTTGTGCGTCACAAATGGCCTGACCAAGATCATTAGCGAGCTCATCTTCTGCCCCTACCTCTTCTTCAGTTTCCCCCATTGCAGTATCATTGAAGGCACCATATTCAGCAATAATGTCATCATCGTCCCATTGTTCTTCTTCACCTTCTTCCATTACAACCCCGGTTTCTCCGTGTTTCGTCCAACAAATATAGTTAGGCATGAAATCTGACTTCAACAAGTGTGAATGAATACTCTTTGAGCTAGCATATTCCTTCAAATTTTTACATATGGCACATGGGCAGCACATGAAACCATCGCGTTTGTTTGCCTCGGCCACACGTAAGAAAGAATGCACGCCCTCAATGAACTCTTGGGAGCGGCGATCAGCATTGTACGTCCAATGCCGGCTCATCTACATTACATGACATACATATCATATTAAAACCTAGAATATAATTAGTTAATTATATGACATGCATGCCACCACACAAGGTATTAATTTATGAAAGTCTCGCTACAATGTAGACAATCCCAACTACCACTAAAAAACCTAAAGCTAAAATGTACTTCAGTAGCATAAGGATTTCGCAACCAATCCCAACTAAAACAGACAGATCATGCGTTTATTCAACATCTATGGGTTTCTTTCGTAGGATCACTGCCTCATCAGCCGCCGTAGCCGCCTATGCAAGAGAGTTTTGCACGTGTTCAACATACTCTTCCTCTCAGTACTAGCCTGAACATCCAGTGACATCCCACTGAAATTAAAACAAAAAATTAGAACTTTAATCACACTCATCATGAAAATAAGTATAAATTAACCATAATCATCAAATACGATAAAATAACTCACATTACGATCCGGACACTTATAGAAGATACGGCCCTTGTTGGGACACTCCTTCCTCACCCGGTACTCCATCACAATCTTCTCCTCACACTTGCCGCATGCAATGAGAGGGAGGTCCGACCTCAGTCGCTTTGGAATCCGATGAGAGGCCGAGGACCTAGAAGCAATTGCCATCTACTCTCTATACTCATTTTTGATATAATATAAATTTCTCATTTTATAAACAAATAAAATTAAAAAAACTCTAAAATTCTCTATATTTCTAAACCATGAAGTGTGCTATGCATGCTAGAAATGAAAGCTGAATACTAGTTTTGAATAACTACTTTAACCTTCCTTCATCCAAATATGCAAACTTTAAAGTGATTTTGAGCTTAAATGACTTACAAATAAAAAAATCTACCATAAAAAAACCATATATATCTAGTCCACAAAATGAGATATGCTACAGATGAAACATGAGAGTATAAAGTTGGTAACCTTTAGAACCGAAGAATCGATGGAGGAATCGAAGAAATCTTGTGATTACCGGTGATGAGTAAGAAGAGAGGCCAGCGATGAAGCAAGAACACTGAGTTCGAAGTGGATCAGGCTCGGGGAGAAAGAAGGGGTATATAGGAGGAGATCTTTAGTCCCAGTTAGAGATAGCAACTGGGACTAAAGGTCCCTTTCTAGTCCCGAACGAAGCCTCCAGGCGGAAGTAGACTTTTACTCCCGGTTGGAGGGACCAACCGGGAGTAAAAGTTAACCTTTAGTCCCGGTTAGTAGCTCCAACCGGAACTAAAGGTCCCCTGCAGCAAAAGCCTACCACAGTAGCCGTTGGGCAGGGACCTTTAGTCCCGGTTAGAGCTACCAACCGGGACTAAAGGTTTCTCTAGTCCCGGGCGCAAAAAAATATCGGGACTAAAGCCAAATTTCAAAGTGGATCAAAAGTCGTTTCTCTACTAGTATTTCATTTAAAAGTCGGTTAGACTGCACCTCGATTTCATTTATTAGAATATAGAAATGCATATTTAGAAGTGGCTATTACAAAGACAGATTTAAGAACACGAGAGCTCGTAGTTTTTTTTATTGCGAGAGCTTTTATTCTAGGGTTATTTGAATTGATGCCATTGTAATTTTTGAAGTTTGAAAAAGTATCATTACTATTTACATATTATGAAGGGTGCCATTATAATTCTTCTCCTTTGACAAATGTCACGCTATACGTCTTTGGGACCCTTGGGCCCAGCTGTAGCATATGGGGAATTCAAGTATTTTCGTATGGACGATATTGCCCTCAACTACTTCCCTCATCCTCGTCACTGACGTGTAGGCCCCACTCATCATCCCCTTCCTCTGCCCGTATCAATGGTGGTTCTCCTTCCCGTCCGCGCCGCCCTACCTCCTCGGTCTCACCTTCGCACTTGCCGACGACCAGGAACAGCAGGCTCCCCAGCAGCTGAGGCACCTGCACGCCCGATTGTCGCGCGTGGCCATCGGCGCGCCGAACACCTAGCACGAGTTCTGCACGGACATGGACACGGATAGTGCCGCTGCGACGACGCCCGCCGCCAGGACTAGGAGTGTGGATGTGAGGTCAAGGCGGGGCGGAGCTCCCGCGCGACCATGGTGGAGTGGAGCTCCAAAGTGCACGCACGCCGACACCTAAGGGAGGTCGAGGTGGATCAAGGGGGCGAGCTTGGGCCAGGATTGTGGCGGCGCTCGCAGATCAGAATGGCAGCAGCTGGCCGGAGCTCTGCTGCTGCTCGGCGGTGCTTCGCGCGAGCTCGGAGCGAGAGAGAGATAGAGAGAGAGAGAGAGAGAGAGAGAGAGAGAGAGAGCAGAGAAGACCAAGAAGAAGCTGCTCGCCTGCGACGCCGCTGCCATCCTTCTCCCACTCTCAGGCTCGCGCCTGCGTGCTGCTGCGCCGCCACCAGACGAGAAGGCAGCCGCGTCACGGCCGGCGAGCGCGCACGAGCAGGCCGCCGCACTGCTGCTGAGCAGGCGAGCGAGCAAGCTGCCGAGCCGCCGCCGGTCTCGCGCAGGGGCCGGGGGGGCTGCTGTCGCGCAGATGGTGGTCGGCCTCGCCCCCGACTAGCCATGGCAACGACGAGCGCGTGCGTCTGGAGCTCCGCTCCGCCTTGGCCGCGCAAAGGTGAGCATAGCCTACATGAGCACGCCTCGGAGCGCGCCGACGCTGGCCCCAGCACGGGTATGGGCACGCTGCCGGTGCCGGTGAGGAGGCAGGCGAGCAGCTGGCCTGAATGTGCAGCCCCTTGCGACGGCCATTGGTAAGAGAAGGAGAGGAAGGGGATGACCAGTGGGGTCAAAGCGTCAGTGACTGCAAGGAGGGGAGTAGCTGAGTGCAATATAGTCTAGACGAAAATACCAGTATGTCCGGTACGTCTGCAGGTGGGGTCCAAGCCTTTCCCAAACGTACGCCGTGGCGTATTTGATTGAATTGAAAAATTATAATGACGTCCTTCAAAATAGGTGAATAGTAATGATATTTCTCTAAACTTTGAAAAATTACGATGGCACCAATAAAAAATACCATTCTATTCTACTACGTAATCCAGTTTCAGCGTGCCTATTTTTATTACTTTGTGGTCTTTTTCTGTACAAATGGCCACATCATAACCCTAGCTTGGGGAAAAAAATGGCCACGTTCTGACTGACCACGTTCTCCTTTTTAATATACTGCTAGTTTTTTTTTAGAAAAAGGGAAGTATATTTCATTAAGCGAATGAAAAAAGTCCCAGCCTCTAATATATAGTGCTAGATGGCTCACAGAGATAGATCTCACGGCAAGGACAACATCCACTACATAGAGCGAGATAAGCAAGAAGCAGCACAAGCTTATTGCTTCAAGCTTCAGCCCTTCAAATCCCATGGCTGCGCTCGGTTCTTCTGTTACCTCCACAGGCTTGGCACTTCACACCTCTGTGATTCTTCATCGTCGCCAAGGGAATCCAGTGGTCTCGGCATCCTCTCATCACCAACGAAGTCTTAATGGCTTAGCAACGAATTCTTCAGGCATGAACAATGCCTTACCTATCAGAGGAACTACTACACGGTAAACGCATATCTTGCCATCAGCTGCCGTAGTCTTACCTATCAGAGGAATAATGCCTCCTAGGATTCACCATGTAGCAGGTCTTCTCCAGACTTTACCTTTTAGTAGTAGCTTGTATCTTGGCAAGATATACGGTAAGTTTCATGCAGCTACTTCGTCACCTGTTTTGGTTCAGAATTCCTGCAGTTGGTCCGAGCCCTGCAAATCCGTCACCGTCTAGAGGAAACCTCCCAATACCCAAGATTCTTCCATTGTGAGTGAAGAACAGATACGCGCGTTGCTTGTTAATTGCTTGTTTCTGAATGTGTCTGATCGATTTTCTTCTCGCGCGCCAAACCCATCCGCTTCTCAGGGCCAAGTGGGTTTTTAGTGCCGCCATATTTGCAGTGCCTATGTACAGAAGGTTCAGAACATTAGAAGGTAAACAGAGATCGTATGTTCATCGATTTGTGAAATCATTTCCTACAATTTCTAGCATGCATATACATTTTTTTATTGTGAATCTCGCGGTAGCAGATAAGATAGAGAAGACGGCAGAGGTGGCAATCGAGGTGATCGACAAGGTGGCAGAGGCGACGGAGAAGGTCGCCGATGAGGTTGCGGAAGAGTTCCCCGGCAATGAGAGTATCAAGAAAGCAGCCTCCAAGATTAAGAAGGTCATGGACGTGATCGAGGAAGATGCCGACAAAGCTGAGGCCCTGATCGAGAAGGTTAGTTTGATTACGCAATCTATTGCTAGCTAGTTGCTACTACATCAGATTCAGAGCACGTTAGGCGTTTGACTACGGCAGCTGCTAATAAGACTATGAGCAACTTCATGAGATTGACCAATTGCAATTCTGTTTCACTATAACGTGAAAAACGAGCTTCAGCTGATCCTTTTTTTCTTAAAAAAAATCTCAATCCTCTAAAATCTCCCCTCTCATTCTCACAGAAAAAAAAACCCAGCAATTTTCTCACTTCTCAGTCCCTTTTCTTACCTTCCTGTTCGTTGACATCTCGGGCCACCGCAGCACCGTACCACGTGAGCGAATAGTCCGTCAAGCTGAGCCGGGCCGCCACCAACCCTCAAGAGTATACAAATAATCCTTAACTATTTACTAATGACAAAAATTAGAAAACATGAATGAGATATCCAGCATGTAGGAGAATATTCCCCTACGAGGGATATCCATATCTAACTCGTTGGCGAACTAAACATGGCTCGTTCATTGACTGCCATCTCCCATCCAGAGATATCCATCAAACCAAACATATCCTTTTTTTCTAAGTTAAATTTCTCTAAGTTGATCAAAATTTAAGAAAATATAATAGCGTCTAAAGATTCACGTAAATGAACTATCAAAACCTATTAAATGGATAGTTTAATGTTGTAGATGTTGGTACATTTTTCAAAAAAACTTTTTCAAAATTGGGAAAAAAACATGTTAAAACTAAGGTGGCACTCGAAACACTTGGCTAATATATAAGGCGGAGAGGTGTAGTCAACTAAACAAGTCCTTGGCAAATGAGTCTCACGTTTAAACAATCAAATAATCTATCTTCTTATCCTGGCTCGAGGTAGGAGCCAATGGAGTTCGAGGTCAGGTGTTACAGACTTCTAGAACAGAGCACTGAATACCAAGTAAAGGTGGATATAGCAGAGAATGCAGATATATAAAGGTGGAAGCAAGTAGATATAGGTTAGTTGTTAGGGTGACTATGTCCACTTGAGATATAGCACAAGGTGAGGCATTCTCTTAATGGTTTCTGTGCCAACGGGTGCAGTATCCTTTCTAGAGAATGTCAATAAATTCCAAAATACATTTCGTCACCCAGTAGCTACGACCGTTTTTTTAACCGGTACTGCAGTAGCTCTTTGGTTAGGTATTGGAGCAACATTACTCATTGATAAATCCTTAACTTTAGGTCTTTTTTAGTTTAGGGATTTTTCGAGTTGATTCATTCCACCGCGAAGTCCCCTGCATGGGTATCTAGGAAATAGTTACTTCCAAGTAAATCTTCTCTAGATACCTAAAATCTATTTTATTATGATCCATTTCGTGAAAATATAGATTGTGCCAAAGATGCAAAATTGCTTTCTTTTTTCTTTTTATTCTAACTCAAAAAAGAAGAAGAGGAAAAAATTGTAATGATTTAAAGTGAGAACTTGTTCTTAGGTAAATTAATTGGGAGATGCTTTACATGCGTTTTTTTCTGGTTACACGTCAGCTGCTGCTATTGCTTGAAGTTCATTGTACTACCACAGTACCACTTCTCATAATGTTCTTTGTGTTTATTCGTTTGTTGGAGGTACGTGCTAATCTGGTAGTCTAGTGCCTAGCATCGTCGTGAATCACGACTCGTGATCGTGATAGTGACTTCTTGCATGCATGTGAAGCACCGGGGTCCGGGTGTCTAGGTTGCATGCAACACTATTCCAAGTTTGGCGGTTTCGAACTGAGCGAACGCTCTGCGCCGCGCGATTCCTGGCGTGGAAAGCGTGCGCTACTTTGTTTTCCCGTTATTTTTCCTTTTTTCTACATTTTTTCTCTATTTTCGTTTCTTTCTCTTCTTTCTCATCTAGTTGAAATCTCGTGATCACAAATCTACAAAAGTTATGATGAAAAGTTATTGTGATACATTGTCACTAAATATGTTTCTGAAAAAAAAAATCCTGCATCTTTTCTTTTTGGGAAAGTTACAAAGTTATGTATATAACTGATTGTACTATCTCTGTCAAAAATTATGCAACTACGTGTTGCGTGCTAGTTAAAGTGGTTCACGTTTGACTAAGTTTTCAGCCAATGTTATTCACATTTATCACTGCAAATCAATTTACTAGTAAAATATATTTATAACTAATTTAATGATATTTATTTGATGTCATAAATATTGATAGTTTTTAACCTATAATCGGTCAAATTTAAGATACTAAAACATGACACTGTGCTAGAATTGCATCTTTCTAAGACGGAGGGAGTACCACTTTTTTGTGATAACTTATTATCACAGTGAGATTCTTCGTACTTGCGACTCTAGGAGTAACATCCATCTCTTGAGCACTTGTGACACTCGCCGGTGATTTGGTTTTGGATTTGTTAGTCTTGGGTTCTTGGAACCCTAGGCGGCTAGGTGTTGCCCGTTGAAGCACTCATCTCTTACTTGTGAGGTGCTCCCGGAAGTTTGTATAACCCTCTTTGTTCGAGTGATATTTCCTGGATTGATCTTTGTGGTCGCTAGGGAAAGAGGAGAATTGAAAGAGACTCTAAAGACCTTTGTGGTCGCCTCAACAACGGGGATGTAGGCACAACTTTGTGGTTTGGCCGAAGTGCCGAATCTCAGATAAATCTTGTGTCCCCATGTGCTTGTGATCTTGTGATTGCAAATCTTGTATTATTTGTTGTGGTGGCCCGATCTATATTGCGTATAGGTATTGGAGCAAGCTATAGCGTGGAATCACTTCATATTATATCCCTATACGGTGGTAAAAACATATTTGTATTTTTGTATAAACTGAATTTTGTAACCCTAGTTCGTTCACCTTTCACCTGGGCCATGTTTTGCCTATTCACCGCCCCCTCTAGGCATTGTGATCCTTTTAGTGACACCATCATCGTTGGAGTGGTCAGGAACGTCTTTAGCTGATCGTGGGCCTGCTCCAACTTCTTGGGCAACTGGTATGTGGGCATCCCCCACTCTCCTAGTCGGGAGATGAAATGGCTGAGCACCGCCATGCATCCCGTGTGTTTTTGGGCTTCCTTCAGGTTGTTTATCAACCCCATCTTCATGGCTACTGAAATTTTCTCTGGGTTGGCCTCGATGCCATGCTCATAGACGATGGATTTGAGTTGCTTTCCCGATGGGACCCAACAACATATTTTCTAGGGTTGACTTTGATGTTGAACCATCGTAGGTCCGTGAAGGTCTCCTCCAAGTTAGAGATGGAGGCAGCGACGGTGAGGGTTTAGGAGAGGAGGAGGCACCGATGAGGTTTGAGAGAGGAGTTGCGAGGTGTGGGGGGTACGACCCTAGATACCCATGGCAGACCACATGGGCTGCGCCCCTAGGGGTGGCCCAGCCCACAAGATGAAGCCTTGCGGGGCACGACGCTGCTCGGCGTCTCCCGCAAGACACCGGAAAGATATCCTGAAGATAAGTACGAGATCTATTAGGATACGTATAATCCCATGATTCCTGTAATCTGTTATTACTTTTCCGTTATCTCCCAGATCTAACCAACTTTTAACCCTGCCCCCGGACTATATAAGGTGGGCAGGGACCCCCTCCAAACTCACGCAATATCATACGATAGCCAATACAATCCACCAGACCACAAGAGTAGGGTATTATGCCATACGGATGGCCTAAACCTATCTAACTCGTGTGTCTCTGTTGCCTTTTTATTCTCGATTACACGCATCTCTACCGATCAATCTACCTTCGTGGGATACCCCTCGGAGGACTGTCGATGATATTCTATCGACAGTTGGTGTGCCAGGTAGGGGTGTGCGTGCTGTTTCCACATCGAACAAGATGCTATGTTTTGCAGGCTCTTAGTCCCTCCCATAGGCCAACCAAATCTTCACGGTCGGATCGATCTCATAGATCATCAACGCTGACGGAGTCGGAGAGCTCATCGAGCTGGTGTAGATTGATTCTGCGCTGATCACCCCAACACATGCGACTGCAGATCCGATCTTAGAACCGCTTCTGAGGTCATCTTCGCCGACAACTCGCTGCCTGCTCCCCTGCTACCAGAGGAGGTGAATTAACAACGATGATTTGATCGCATCCATCGATAAGGTCGGCCAGAAGCTCGCCAATTGCCTCTCCATCACAGAATCAGCTCTGACCACTCTGGTTCAGCACCGACCACCCTCCAATCTAGATCTAACAGTGGCTGCTCAGGAAATTCCAGGGGTTATGGCCCTACCCTTTGGGCTCACCAACGTCGCCGTCGCCTATCAAGATGCCCTAGGGGCAAATTCGCCGACCAGGTTGGAGATGTACATCCTCTCGCCGACCAGATCACCGACCAGCTCCCGTCGGCTATCAACATGCTACACGTCGGTCGACACCCTGCAACATCCCTCCAAACTATCCTGGAGGAGAATCCAGACTCTGAGTCCTAGGGCTCTACGGAGACTGTCGTCGAAACCACCGCTGAACAACTTCCTTTCCCTCCCTTTCGTGGAGGCGTAATCTTCAATGTCAGCATCGATGGCCCCCTGCGGGAAGGGGAAACCAAGGAGGACCGCGCCGCCCGCATCAATAGGAACATCAACCGTGCGCAGCGTCGAGCAAACGAGGCTACCCTTGCCATGGCTGAGGCTCAACTCGACTCACAAGGAAGGCCACGCCAACTCCAACACAACCTCAACAATGAGTTTGTCCATGTTGACGGCCACGATGTCTACAAAACCCCAAGCGCCAACTTGGCTGTGGCCGCCAATGAGCTCGCCCAGCTCCCGTAGACACAGGAGGTCACCAAGGTCACTGCCATGCTTAAAGCGGAGCACTGTCAGGTCAATGAGATCCGCCAGGATCAGAGACCTTCATACTCCACAAGCTCGATTCGTCGAGATCTGATCGCCGCCCAAGTTGTTTCACCGACCAGCACCATGACGACAGGCAACCCCTCTAGGGGGAGCTAGGGGCAACCGCATTGAACACCCTCACCAACATGACCAGGAGGTCGACTAGGACGTCCGAGTCCACCTCAACAATCTCTGAGACACGCGATGACGTATCAACGAGCACTGCTTCGATCGCCATGAAGAAGAAGTATGCTGCCATCAAGAGTACGAGCAAGAGTTCGATAACCCAGACTTAGCTCTCGAGCCGCTCAACACCGGCAACATTGCAGACCATGGCGCCGACAATCCCGAAGGGCCCCTCAGCATTTACGAAGGCACTTCGAACACTCCAGTGGCCCCGTGGTTTCAAAATCACTGGGGTTGAGCCCTATGAGGGAAGGATGAACCCCACACAGTGGCTATAGGCTTACGCCACCGCTGTGTGCGTCGCCGGAGGAGATACCAGCGTCATAGCAAACTATCTTCCCATCATGCTCATGCCAACTGCGATGAACTAGTTCACAAGACTTGCCCCGGACTCCATCGGATCCTGGGAAGAGCTAAAGAATGTCTTCACCGACAACTACATGGCTACGTGTACTTGGTCGGGCACCAAGCATGATCTAAACTGCATCTATTAGAAGCCGTCCGAGCTCCTCTATAGATACATCCGATGCTTTTTCGAGATGAGGAATTCTATTCCTAACATCACGGAAACTGAGGTCATCGCCGCCTTCGTCCGAGGACTCCATCACCATGATCTCTGCTCCAAGTTCAACCGCAAGCCACACATGAGGATTGGCGGATTGGCGAGATGATTACGACCACCAACCAGTACATCGACGCTGAAGAAGCCAAAGTGCATTTCAATGAGGATATGGGCCCTCATCGCCCAACTCGCCACAGCGATGATCGCCCCAACAACCGACGCCACAGTGACCGCCGCTACGACAACTGCAGTCACCATCGGGATAGTGGCCATGATCGGCCAGAAGGATCCAAGTCTGATCAATATCGCCGCCGCCCACCAGACCACATCGTCGCCGCCGTTGATGAACCTCGCGCCAAGCGCAACTATGACGAGTAGTACAACAAGATCCTCGATAGCCCATGCCCTTTCCACAATAACACCAAGCATAAGATGAAGGACTGTCTCGGCTTGGCTAAGGAGTTCTAGGCTAAAAAGCCAGACGACGACAACAATCACGGAGCTGGAGGCCACTGACCACCTAGGGGCAACAACAATGCCTTCTAGGATCATGACAAGGTGGTCGCCACCATCTTCGGGGGCCTCGCCTCCGCCAAGAGGAGAAGAGAGCGGAAGCTCACCGCCCACCGGGTGCTCTCCATCAATACGGAAGACATCGTCGCCAACCCCAGCTATCGCCCCTGGTCTGAGGTCCCCATCACCTTCAGTAGGGCCGATCAGTGGATGGATATTCCTGACATAGGATGTTTCCCCCTCGTCCATGATGTAACCGTCTAGAAAGTGCTCATCGATGGCCGGAGCGCTCTGAACCTCCTCTTCACCAGAGCCCTAAAGGAGCTGGGGCTCAAGATAGAAGATCTCACACCCTCCAACTCCTTCTTCTGGGGTGTGGTACCTGGTAGGGCATCCAAACCACTTGGAGAGATCACCCTACCAGTACAGTTCGACATGGCAAGCAACTACCGCGTCGAGCACATCAACTTCTACGTCACCAACTTCAACACCACCTATCACGCCATCCTTGGTCCTTTAGCTCTGGCCAAGTTCATGGCCGTACCACACTATGCATATTTGGTGTTGAAGATGCCTTCGCCTGCAGGAGTCCTGGCCCTACAGGCCAACCTCTCCATCGCCTACGCCTATGATATGAGACAGAGAGTCTCGCCCTCGCCAAAGCCACCGACCTCTCCATTCAGATGGCCAGTGTGGTCATCAACGCCAAGACGGTGTCTGCCGATGACCTGGAGATCCCATCGCTGGAGCCTCCTCACTCCTCCACCAAGTCTAAGGAAACCAAGGAGGTCGGCCTTGGCCTCAATGACCCCTCCAAGACCATGAAGATTGGGGCTCACCTTGATCCCAAATAGGAAAGCGCGCTCGTCTCCTTCCTACGTGCCAACGCCGACGTGTTTGCTTGGAAACCTCCAGACATGCTAGAGGTACCATGGAAGAAGATCGAGCACTCCTTGAATGTCTCACCGACCACCAAATCGATCAAGCAAAAACTCTGATGATTCACACCAGACAAGAAGGAGGCTATTAGGGTAGAAATAAAACGGCTCCTAGCTGCTGGATTCATAAAAGAAGTGTATCATCCTGAGTGGTTAGCAAACACTGTTCTAGTTCAAAAAAAGAATAAAGAATAGAAAATGTGTGTTGATTACACTGATCTTAACAAACACTATCCTAAAGACCCATTCGGTCTGCCTCGAATAGATGAGGTTGTAGACTCCACCATCGGCTACGAACTACTCTCCTTCCTTGACTATTACTCCGGCTATCATTAGATATCCCTGAAGGAAGATGACCAGATCAAGATGTCGTTCATCATGCCTTTCGGTGCGTACTGCTATACCACCATGTCCTTTGGACTCAAGAACACCAGGGCGACCTATCAAAGAGCCATCCAAATGTGCATTGATCAACAGATCGGCCGCAACATCGAAGGTTACATGATGAGGACATCACTACTTCATTGCATACAAGCCAAGGAGAGGAGGAGGTCTAGCATGGGCATCCAATTCATCTTTTTCATGGTGGAAGCCCAGTCCAACTCAAATTCGAGTCCAGCTCGGGCTCTAGGACCAGTCTACCTTAAACTGGTCACCCAGGACGCATCCGGACTCCATTTTCGATGATCCACATATGGATGGAAAGCTAATTGGATAAGGAAGCCAACCCAATTGGTTTCATATCGAAAGCCCTTCGAAATCAACAGGAATCGTCGAAACAAGTCAGCATCCAGAATCTGTCAGGGTGCTGCGACACTGTCTTTTGGTCCGTTGGACCGTGTATCGTGTTTGGGCCCATTAGGGGCCATGTCTAGGGGGTGATGTGACAGAACCGCCCAATTTATACAAGATCAAGTATGGTTGTCCCCGCTAATACATTGACACTCTGATACTTTCACTCATATAAACCCGGTAGTCCGCCAAGTGTCCCGAAAGACCTCGGTAAATCAACATCACAACCAAGATCGCGTGATTAAGCAAATACACATCACATACATTGGGTTGCAGCAGAAATAATATTACAAATGGGTTAGCAAATAATAGTACAAGTTTGGGTTTCAAAACCACTTAGTGAAAACAACATAGCTTTCAAATGATTACATTAATATAAGTTCCAAATATATTGCTAGCATAGTGACATCATCCGACAAAAGCATATAGATGAGAAGTAAGTATAGAATCACCGAGCCCATCGGTGGTTTGCCACCATCATCAATAGGTCGAGAACATCACCTACAATAAGGTGGGATAAACCCTAAGTACTCGAATGTACTCAGCCAGACTTACCCGTCTTAAACCAAAATAAAGCGACACCAAGGATTATGCATGGCTTTCTTTAGTGGGCTAGCTGACTTGTTTGCGAAAAGCATAAGCTATCATGAGGAAACCATTTTAAGTACTTTGCATCATCTTTATTATGACCTATCCATCTAGGTAAGCACCTGTACTATAGCAATCACTTGATTAACCAATAACATCCAGTTACCAATTTAGATTTAGCATATCCCATACCATCTAGATAACCGTCATTGTTCCATAATAATTACTACGATGCAGTAACTCGAGTCAAGTGCTCACTATCCAGGAGCGATGGCGATTCGAATCGATTCCTAACCAGCTGGTGATTTATTCCTTACACAAACCTCACTCACCTGCTAAAGTGAGATATTGATCACTGAGTCAACTTTCCAGGAATCTCGAGTTTGCTAGGAACCACATGTACCCGGGGGCCGACCGACTGCACTTTGGTCTTATCATCTCGCCCCCGTGTCCTACCATACCTGCTCTGGCATAGTGCGCTGCGGCCAATCTACTCGGCCCGAAAAATCTCCCAGCTTCGCGGTCGGAAGGTACTTTATCCGACCAGCTAAATGTAAGGCATGCGTTCAACATGACTCGAGGGCCAACAACGGTCGGTCCTTAATCGACACAGACGGAAACTAACAGCACCCCAGAACCCTGTCTGGTTGCCTCCAACTTTTTCTGTCCGGTCTCCAATTATCCATCACAAATGATTAATTCCAGGATATCATTCTTTCCATAGCTAAATTCTTCCAGTAACCACCTATAATGTAGGTGACCGGATATCACCGATCGCTACCGGTCTAAGCAAGGCTAAGCAGTTATTCGATCCTGACCTAACAGGGTAACAAGGTAGTAAGGTAGTCAAGGATAGTAATAAATGCATCAACGGTTTCAATCAACTCCTACAACTTAATGCAACAATATAGATAAACACATATATATAGAAAGAATTGCTTTTATAAAGTAGGAGACTTAGAATGCTCCGGGGTTTGCCTGGGATCCGACACAAGTCAGTTCAGTTAGCTTGCACCATCCTGGTGACATCTCAGGTCCGAGCACTGGCTTAGTCCTTCCATCTTCAGGATAGATCCATCAAACACTGTCTTCGGGTTCGGCTCCAACATCATGTTCTTCACGTGGTTCATCTAGCGCACCTAGATGAGATGCAAGATGCGTGTGTATGAATGTGATGAATTGTAACACAAGATGCATCACATAAACATTCAAGACAAACACAAGATTATGCAAGACATAGACACCAATAGCTATTTAACTAACCTCACACCACTAACTATAGAGAGCAAGCCACTCACATAAACTCATATCAAGCAAACAAGTTATTCACAGAAATCACAGAGTCAAGGCTGCAACAGCAGCAGCTAATTTTACTCATAACAAGAGTTGTACTAATCCAAAAGACATGCAACAAGACAATCTGGAAAGCTTATGGAATTTTCTACAATTCATCTTTAATCATCTTATCATGATTCTCAAGTTAACTAAGTCAATTATATCCATTTACAGAATCTGGACCACAATTGACAGAAAGCAGCCATTTCTGAAACCCAACTTTAAACAGGCATAACTCACAAACCACAAGGCCAAATACCACCAAATTTTAACAGCAGCTAGATACATGAATTATCTACAACTTTTGTATAAACAAGTTTCACAACAAAGCACATTATCATAAAGAACTTTGCTAGGTTCCCAGATCTGTCCAAAACCACATTTGCAAGAAAATAAATATTAACTTATGTTGCAAACACATAATTAGGCAAAACCAACTTTACCAACATGTCACACATGACTAAAGAACACCAGAAAACCTAGTGTCCATGACCAAATAAATTCTTTTAATGCATTTCTTAATTTATTTTAGATAACAAGGTGACTTAATGAACATATACCAAAAGTATACAATAAATTCTACAAAACTTACAGTGGCTCACATATCCTCTCAATAGTATACTGTACAAATTTCACTCCATTTGAATATGTATAGCAACCTCTATGAAAAAGACAAGTTGCTAAAGCAAGAAATCATGTGAGAGCAAGATAAACCAATAACTCACTCATACTTCATCCAATACTCATGAAATTTTTACCACACATCAACTATCACATTAGTAGCATGCCACAAAAATTTCACTTCATTTGGAGCCCTAGATCTTTAGTTATGAAAAAGACAAATACAACTAGAATTAAAAACCTAGACGCATAAATCTATTTTTACAGCTAAAACTTTAACTAAAACATGACATCTTATAGGGCTGCGCCCCTAGGGGTGGCCTAGCCCACAAGATGAAGCCTTGCGGGGCACGACGCTACTCGGCGTCTCCCGTAAGACACTGGAAAGATATCCTGAAGATAGCACGAGATCTATTAGGATACGTATAATCCCATGATTCCTGTAATCTGTTATTACTTTTCCGTTATCTCCCAGATCTAACCAACTTTTAACCCTGCCCCCGGACTATATAAGGTGGGCAGGGACCCCCTCCAAACTCACGCAATATCATACGATAGCCAATACAATCCACCAGACCACAAGAGTAGGGTATTATGCCATACGGATGGCCTAAACCTATCTAACTCGTGTGTCTCTGTTGCCTTTTTATTCTCGATTACACGCATCTCTACCGATCAATCTACCTTCGTGGGATACCCCTCGGAGGACTGTCGATGATATTCTATCGACAGTTGGTGCGCCAGGTAGGGGTGTGCGTGCTGTTTCCACGTCGAACAAGATGCTATGTTTTGCAAGCTCTTAGTCCCTCCCATAGGCCAACCAAATCTTCACGGTCGGATCGATCTCATAGATCATCAACGCTGACGGAGTCGGAGAGCTCATCGAGCTAGTGTAGATTGATTCTGCACTGATCACCCCAACACATGCGACTGCAGATCCGATCTCAGAACCGCTTCTGAGGTCATCTTCGCCGACAACTCGCTGCCTGCTCCCCCGCTACCAGAGGAGGTGAATTAACAACGATGATTTGATCGCATCCATCGATAAGGTCGGCCAGAAGCTCGCCAATTGCCTCTCCATCACAGAATCAGCTCTGACCACTCTGGTTCAGCATCGACCACCCTCCAATCTAGATCTAACAGTGGCTGCTCAGGAAATTCCAGGGGTTATGGCCCTACCCTTTGGGCTCACCAACGTCGCCGTCGCCTATCAAGATGCCCTAGGGGCAAATTCGCCGACCAGGTTGGAGATGTCCATCCTCTCGCCGACCAGATCACCGACCAGCTCCCGTCGGCTATCAACATGCTACACGTCGGTCGACACCCTGCAACATCCCTCCAAACTATCCTGGAGGAGAATCCAGACTCTGAGTCCTAGGGCTCTACGGAGACTGTCGTCGAAACCACCGCTGAACAACTTCCTTTCCCTCCCTTTCATGGAGGCGCAATCTTCAATGTCAGCATCGATGGCCCCCTACGGGAAGGGGAAACCAAGGAGGACCGCGCCGCCCGCATCAACAGGAACATCAACCGTGCGCAGCGTCGAGCAAACGAGGCTACCCTTGCCATGGCTGAGGCTCAGCTCGACTCACAAGGAAGGCCACGCCAACTCCAACACAACCTCAACAATGAGTTTGTCCATGTTGACGGCCACGATGTCTACAAAACCCCAAGCGCCAACTTGGCTGTGGCCGCCAACGAGCTCGCCCAGCTCCCGTAGACACAGGAGGTCACTAAGGTCACCGCCATGCTTAAAGCGGAGCACTGTCAGGTCAATGAGATCCGCCAGGATCAGAGACCTTCATACTCCACAAGCTCGATTCGTCGAGATCTGATCGCCGCCCAAGTTGTTTCGCCGACCAGCACCGCGACGATAGGCAACCCCTCTAGGGGGAGCTAGGGGCAACCGCATTGAACACCCTCACCAACATGACCAGGAGGTCGACTAGGACGTCCGAGTCCACCTCAACAATCTCTGAGACACGCGATGACGTATCAACAAGCACCGCTTCGATCGCCATGAAGAAGAAGTATGCTGCCGTCAAGAGTACGAGCAAGAGTTCAATAACCCAAACTTAGCTCTCGAGCCGCTCAACACCGGCAACGTTGCAGACCATGGCGCCGACAATCCCGAAGGGCCCCCCAGCATTTACGAAGGCACTTCAAACACTCCAGTGGCCCCATGGTTTCAAAATCACTGGGGTTGAGCCCTATGAGGGAAGGATGAACCCCACATAGTGGCTATAGGCTTACGCCACCGCTGTGTGCGCCACCGGAGGAGATACCAGCGTCATAGCAAACTATCTTCCCATCATGCTCATGCCAACCGCGATGAACTAGTTCACAAGACTTGCCCCGGACTCCATCGGATCCTGGGAAGAGCTGAAGAATGTCTTCACCGACAACTACATGGCTACATGTACTTGGTCGGGCACCAAGCATGATCTAAACCGCATCTATTAGAAGCCGTCCGAGCTCCTCTGTAGATACATCCGATGCTTTTTCGAGATGAGGAATTCTATTCCTAACATCACGGAAGCTGAGGTCATCGCCGCCTTCGTCCGAGGACTCCATCACCACGATCTCTGCTCCAAGTTCAACCGCAAGCCACCCATGAGGATTGGCGGATTGGCGAGATGATTACGACCACCAACCAGTACATCGACGCTGAAGAAGCCAAAGTGCATTTCAATGAGGATGCGGGCCCTCATCGCCCAACTCGCCACAGCGATGATCGCCCCAACGACCGACGCCACAGTGACCACCGCTACGACAACTGCAGTCACCATCGGGATAGTGGCCATGATCGGCCAGAAGGATCCAAGTCTGGTCAATATCGCCGCCGCCCACCAGACCACATCATCGCCGCCATTGATGAACCTCGCGCCAAGCGCAACTATGACAAGTAGTACAACAAGATCCTCGATAGCCCATGCCCTTTCCACAATAACACCAAGCATAAGATGAAGGACTGTCTCGGCTTGGCTAAGGAGTTCTAGGCTAAAAAGCCAGATGACGACAACAATCACGGAGCTGGAGGCCACTGACCACCTAGGGGCAACAACAATGCCTTCTAGGATCATGACAAGGTGGTCGCCACCATCTTTGGGGGCCTCGCCTCCGCCAAGAGGAGAAGAGAGCGGAAGCTCACCGCCCACTGGGTGCTCGCCATCAATACGGAAGACATCATTGCCAACCCCAGCTATCGCCCCTGGTCTGAGGTCCCCATCACCTTCAGTAGGGCCGATCAGTGGATGGATATTCCTTACATAGGATGTTTCCCCCTCGTCCAAGATGTAACCGTCTAGAAAGTGCTCATCGATGGCCGGAGCGCTCTGAACCTCCTATTCACCAGAGCCCTAAAGGAGCTGGGGCTCAAGATAGAAGATCTCACACCCTCCAACTCCTTCTTCTGGGGTGTGGTACCTGGTAGGGCATCCAAACCACTTGGAGAGATCACCCTACCAGTACAGTTCGGCATGGCAAGCAACTACCGCGTCGAGCACATCAACTTCTACGTCACCAACTTCAACACCACCTATCACGCCATCCTTGGTCCTTTAGCTCTGGCCAAGTTCATGGCCGTACCACACTATGTATATTTGGTGTTGAAGATGCCTTCGCCTGCAGGAGTCCTGGCCCTACGGGCCAACCTCTCCATCGCCTACGCCTATGATATGAGACAGAGAGTCTTGTCCTCGCCAAAGCCACCGACCTCTCCATTCAGATGGCCAGTGTGGTCATCAACGCCAAGACGGTGTCCGCCGATGACCTGGAGATCCCATCGCTGGAGCCTCCTCACTCCTCCACCAAGTCTAAGGAAACCAAGGAGGTCGGCCTTGGCCTCAATGACCCCTCCAAGACCATGAAGATTGGGGCTCACCTTGATCCCAAATAGGAAAGTGCGCTCGTCTCCTTCCTACGTGCCAACGCCGACGTGTTTGCTTGGAAACCTCCAGACATGCTAGAGGTACCATGGGAGAAGATCGAGCACTCCTTGAATGTCTCACCGACCACCAAATCGATCAAGCAAAAACTCCGATGATTCACACCAGACAAGAAGGAGGCTATTAGGGTAGAAATAAAACGGCTCCTAGCTGCTGGATTCATAAAAGAAGTGTATCATCCTGAGTGGTTAGCAAACACTGTTCTAGTTCAAAAAAAGAATAAAGAATAGAAAATGTGTGTTGATTACACTGATCTTAACAAACACTATCCTAAAGACCCATTCGGTCTGCCTCGAATAGATGAGGTTGTAGACTCCACCATCGGCTGCGAACTACTCTCCTTCCTCGACTATTACTCCGGCTATCATCAGATATCCCTGAAGGAAGATGACCAGATCAAGATGTCATTCATCATGCCTTTCGGTGTGTACTGCTATACCACCATGTCCTTTGGACTCAAGAACACCGGGGCGACCTATCAAAGAGCCATCCAAATGTGCATTGATCAACAGATCGGCCGCAACATCGAAGCTTACATGATGAGGACATCACTACTTCATTGCATACAAGCCAAGGAGAGGAGGAGGTCTAGCATGGGCATCCAATTCATCTTTTTCATGGTGGAAGCCCAGTCCAACTCAAATTCGAGTCTAGCTCGGGCTCTAGGACCAGTCTACCTTAAACTGGTCACCCAAGACGCATCTAGACTCCATTTTCGATGATCCACATATGGATGGAAAGCTAATTGGATAAGGAAACCAACCCAATTGGTTTCATATCGAAAGCCCTTCGAAATCAACGGGAATCGTCGAAACAAGTTAGCATCTAGAATCTGTCAGGGTGCTGCGACACTGTCTTTTGGTCCGTTGGACTGTGTATCGTGTTTGGGCCCATTAGGGGCCATGTCTAGGGGGTGATGTGACAGAACCACCCAATTTATACAAGATCAAGTATGGTTGTCCCCGCTAATACGTTGACACTCCGATACTTTCACTCATATAAACCCGGTAGTCCGCCGAGTGTCCCGAAAGACCTCGGTAAATCAACATCACAACCAAGATCGCGTGATTAAGCAAATACACATCACATACATCGGGTTGCAGCGGAAATAATATTACAAATGGGTTAGCAAATAATAGTACAAGTTTGGGTTTCAAAACCGCTTAGTGAAAACAACATAGCTTTCAAATGATTACATTAATATAAGTTCCAAATATATTGCTAGCATAGTGACATCATCCGACAAAAGCATATATATGAGAAGTAAGTATAGAATCACCGAGCCCACCGGCGGTTAGCCACCATCATCAATAGGTCGAGAACATCACCTATAATAAGGTGGGATAAACCCTGAGTACTCGAATGTACTCAGCCAGACTTACCCGTCTTAAACCAAAATAAAGCGACACCAAGGATTATGCATGGCTTTCTTTAGTGGGCTAGCTGACTTGTTTGCGAAAAGCATAAGCTATCATGAGGAAACCATTTTAAGTACTTTGCATCATCTTTATTATGACCTATCCATCTAGGTAAGCACCTGTACTATAGCAATCACTTGATTAACCAATAACATCCAGTTACCAATTTAGATTTAGCATATCCCATACCATCCAGATAACCGTCATTGTTCCATAATAATTACTACGATGCAGTAACTCGAGTCAAGTGCTCACTATCCAGGAGCGATGGCGATTCGAATCGATTCCTAACCAGCTGGTGATTTATTCCTTACACAAACCTCACTCACCCACTAAAGTGAGATATTGATCACTGAGTCAACTTTCCAGGAATCTCGAGTTTGCCAGGAACCACATGTACCCAGGGGCCGACCGACTGCACTTTGGTCTTATCATCTCGCCCCCGTGTCCTACCACACCTGCTCTGGCACAGTGCGCTGCGACCAATCTACTCAGCCCGAAAAATCTCCCAGCTTCGCGGTCGGAAGGTACTTTATCCGACCAGCTAAATGTAAGGCATGCGTTCAACATGACTCGAGGGCCAACAATGGTTGGTCCTTAATTGACACAGACGGAAACTAACAGCACCCCAGAACCCTGTCTGGTTGCCTCCAACTTTTTCTGTCTGGTCTCCAATTATCTATCACACATGATTAATTCCAGGATATCATTCTTTCCATAGCTAAATTCTTCCAGTAACCACCTATAATGTAGGTGACCGGATATCACCGATCGCTACCGGTCTAAGCAAGGCTAAGCAGTTATTCGATCCTGACCTAACAGGGTAACAAGGTAGTAAGGTAGTCATGGATAGTAATAAATGCATCAATGGTTTCAATCAACTCCTACAACTTAATGCAACAATATAGATAAACTCATATATATAGAAAGAATTGCTTTTATAAAGTAGGAGACTTAGAATGCTCCGGGGCTTGCCTAGGATCCGACACAAGTCAGTTCAGTTAGCTTGCACCATCCTGGTGACATCTCAGGTCCGAGCACTGGCTTAGTCCTTCCATCTTCGGGATAGATCCATCAAACACTGTCTTCGGGTTCGGCTCCAATATCATGTTCTTCACGTGGTTCATCTAGCGCACCTAGATGAGATGCAAGATGCGTGTGTATGAATGTGATGAATTGTAACACAAGATGCATCACATAAACATTCAAGACAAACACAAGATTATGCAAGACATAGACACCAATAGCTATTTAACTAACCTCACACCACTAACTATAGAGAGCAAGCCACTCACATAAACTCATATCAAGCAAACAAGTTATTCACAGAAATCACAGAGTCAAGGCTGCAACAGCAGCAGCTAATTTTACTCATAACAAGAGTTGTACTAATCCAAAAGACATGCAACAAGACAATCTGGAAAGCTTATGGAATTTTCTACAATTCATCTTTAATCATCTTATCATGATTCTCAAGTTAACTAAGTCAATTATATCCATTTACAGAATCTGGACCACAATTGACAGAAAGCAGCCATTTCTGAAACCCAACTTTAAATAGGCATAACTCACAAACCACAAGGCCAAATACCACCAAATATTAACAGCAGCTAGATACATGAATTATCTACAACTTTTGTATAAACAAGTTTCACAACAAAGCACATTATCATAAAGAACTTTGCTAGGTTCCCAGATCTGTCCAAGACCACATTTGCAAGAAAATAAATATTAACTTATGTTGCAAACACATAATTAGGCAAAACCAACTTTACCAACATGTCACACATGACTAAAGAACACCAGAAAACCTAGTGTCCATGACCAAATAAATTCTTTTAATGCATTTCTTAATTTATTTTAGATAACAAGGTGACTTAATGAACATATACCAAAAGTATACAATAAATTCTACAAAACTTACAGTGGCTCACATATCCTCTCAATAGTATACTGTACAAATTTCACTCCATTTGAATATGTATAGCAACCTCTATGAAAAAGACAAGTTGCTAAAGCAAGAAATCATGTGAGAGCAAGATAAACCAATAACTCACTCATACTTCATCCAATACTCATGAAATTTTTACCACACATCAACTATCACATTAGTAGCATGCCACAAAAATTTCACTTCATTTGGAGCCCTAGATCTTTAGTTATGAAAAAGACAAATACAACTAGAATTAAAAACCTAGACGCATAAATCTATTTTTACAGCTAAAACTTTAACTAAAACATGACATCTTATAGATCTACTGCATAGACAATTTCACAAGGATTCCAAAAAGTCCACATTTACTATTTTATAAATTTCTTATGAATTACTAGGCATTTCCAAAGTTCTTGCAAAATAATCACAAACCAGTTCTTACGGCACTATTCATATGAGTCACATGTTTCGCAACTGGACCCAAGAAAAAGCTTCTAAATACACGTGAGTCCTCCTTCTTCAACCTCACGGAGATAGAGCAGAGCATCGGCTCGAGGACATGGCCGGGCTCCGGGAATCCGGCGGGGAAGCGACCCTAGGGCAGCGGGAAGGGACCGCCGGCCTAGCCGCGGCCAGCTGTGGCCCACGCCTGGCCATGCCGCGGCCGGCTGCAGCAGCAGTGGCCCAGCGGCCGGTGTGCCAGAGGCATCAGCCTGCAGACGACTGCGCGACCGAGGAGATGGCGCAGAGGAGCAGCGCGAGGCCAAGAAGAGGAGGACAAGGTTGGTTGGGGCGGCACGGTGCTGCTTGGTGGTCGGCCATGGAGCTCCACTCCCTGTCCATGGTGACCGCTCGGACTAGAGAGCGGAGAGAGGCGCTGGGGTGGCAGAGGGAGTGGGGAGGCGAGTGAGGAGGGATGAGTGAGCGCTCGGGCTCTCTAAATCGACGTGCGCGGCGACGTGGTGGACATGCGAGAGAGCGTCGGGCCACGCGGCGGTGAAGCGCTGCGGCTGGTCGGCCATTGCTACTGTTCTGAAGATTCAAAAATGTAATACCACCTCAAACTTACGACTGAAGTTCAATTTTCTCCCCTCCATATCTCTCGAAACGATTAGTAATTTGATCAACCAATTAGACTGTATGATAGAGCTACATGAGTACAACAACTTTGATTAAGAGACCTAGGATTGATTTGGCCTATTTTGAGAGATAAAAGGCTGCAAAGTAGGCTACCTCAAACTGAATCCTGAGTTTCAGTTTTAAGTAGACTAAAACTGCATTCTTCACCCTCTTCTAACTCATAAACGAAGTGATGAAAAACCAAACCAATTGCACAGTGTCGTAGAGCTATATGAGGATGACAACTTTGCTTAAATAATTTTGGCCAAGTTCGACATGATTTGCAAACTAAAAATCACCAAAGGCAGGTACATGGAAACGGAATCGAGAATTTCAGTCATTCCAGACTTAGCCGATTTTCGAACCCTGAAAACAGCACTGGATTCGATCTTGCGAGCGACATTTGACTCGGCTAGGCACTAAATTAGCTCTTGATCCTTAAACAAAATTTGTTCTACCTAACATGAGCTTCAACTTTTATTTAATGTCCAACTTCAAAACAGGCGTAGAAGCTATAGTTCTACTTTGACCAAAGAAGGACCACAATAAAGCTTAAATTATCCTTTGTGATTCATTGGAGCATTTTCTTGGCATTTGCCCAACATGAACCTTTCATGACTTTTGTTGTAGAGTTCATCTAGAGTCATTTGGGCATGGTTGCAAGATTTGGTTGATGACTGAGAATTCCATTCACTTTATAAATTAATTCAAGCAAGGACATAACTCGTCATTTCATGTGACTTTTTGATTCCAAACTTCATGAAACTTTTCGAGTGCCCAATATAGATGGGTATTGATGTGAGACACGTGAAGATATCCCAATCACACCACCCAAGCATATATCTTGAAAAGGGGTCTATAGGCAAGCAAAGGTGCAACATCCAAGTTTAGGTTGGGGCTCGTTTCTATAGGTTTGACCTTGACATCTTCATCATCACTTAATATACCATGTTTTAGCTCCAACCCATTGCTTAACTGGTGGCAAACACCTGGGGTGTTACAGGTGACGCCCAAGACTCTATAAATACCAGTTGTCGCTCTCCTTAGGGTTTGGGTTTTATTTAGTTCTTGATTTTCTCGTGAAACGACGTCATTTTGCTGCAACTGTCGTCGCCAAGGCCGCTTACTGTGAACCAGGGCCCTAGTTCTTGATCTTGTTCGCCTGTGGCGATTAGTCCTTTCGAATAAAGACTTGAACTCTTTCTTATTTTCATAAGCCTCATATTTATTTGCAATTTCAGATTGCGTTCATCCCGTTCTTGCTTGTGTTCTCGATTCGCTTGCAGAAAAGCCTTCTCAACGAGGTCAATCGCGTTCGCGTGGTTGATAACCAATGGAGCAGTGGTGTAATGGTTGTGCAGGTCCAAATCAGTCTTGGTTCGAAGCCTAGATCGTGAACATCGAGTCTCCACCAATCGACGCTATCATACCTTTCGGAAGATTGGGCCTAGTCTACATCATTACATCGACGATGTGGTCGTCAAATCCAAGACCGCCGATGATCTTATCGCCGACCTCGAAGAAACGTTCGCCAACCTAAAAAGGTACCGATGGAAGTTTAACCCTTCAAAGTGCATCTTTAGAGTTCCATCCAGTATACTGCTGGGCTACATCATCAGCGCCCGTGGCATCGAACCCAACCTTGATAAGGTCTCTACCATCACCAGCATGAAACGTCCGACCCACGTAAAGGACATACAGAAGCTTACAGGCGGCATGGCTGCTCTAAGCCGCTTTATATTGCACCTCGGTGAAAAGGGACTATAGTTCTTTAAACTCCTCAAGGCCTCTGAGTGCTTCTCCTGGTCGGATGAGGCAGATATAGCTTTTGAGCAGCTCAAGTTGTTTCTAATGAAGCCTCCAATCAAGATAGCACCTCGACTAGATGAAACTCTACTGATCTACATCGCCGCCACTTCTCGCGTCGTTAGCACAGCTATTGTCGTCGAACGTGAGGAAGCTGGGCACGCCTATAAGGTGCAACATCTGGTCTACTTCATTAGTGAGGTCCTTAACAAGCCCAAAACTCGTTATCCTCAAGTTCAGAAACTGTTATATGCTATTCTGATCATGTCAGGCAAGCTCCGCCATTACTTTGAGTATTACAAGATCGCCATGGTCACCAAGTTCCCTCTGGGGGACATTCTCCACAACAAAGAGGCTAATAGCCGCATCATCAAGTGGGCTATCGACCTCGGCACTTACTCCATCGAATTCAGAAGCAGACCTACCATCAAGTCATAGGCGCTCGCCGATTTCGTCGCAGAGTGGACCGAGATCCAAGAGCCTATCGTCGCCACTTGCCTCGAGCACTGGGTGATGTACTTTGACAGTGCCCTCAACATCAACGGTGCTGGTGCTGGCATTATGTTCATTATGCCGACCAAGGATAAGCTCCGATACGTTCTTCGAATATATTTTCTGGCCTCCAACAATGCCGCCGAATACAAAGCATGTCTCCACAGACTCCATATAGCTATCGAGCTTGGCGTCAAATGACTCATGGTATATGGAGACTCCGCACTGGTCATCAACCAGCTTAACAAAAATTGGTCCTGCTCCAGTGAGAAGATGAACGCATATTGCGCCGAAATCAGGAAACTTGAAGGAAAATTCTACGGCATCGAGTACCACCACGTGGTATAAGATCAAAATTAGCTCACCGACCACCTATCTAAGATAGGCTCTTCTCACGCTGTGATTCCGCCTGGGGTCTTTGTTCAAGATCTCTTTACGCCATCCATTAAGGAAGAGAAGGAAGTTCAAGAAATTTCCCCCACCGAGCAGCTGGTACTTACAGTACCTTCGTTGGCCACCGTTTGGAGGGAACAGTTCATCAAGCACCTCACCAGTGCCAAAGTACCCATCGATAAGACCAAAACCGAATGCCTAATCCGTCGAAATAAGCATTACGTGCTGGTGGACACGAACTTGATGAGGAAAAGTACCAAGGAAGGGATACTGCAGAAATGCATCACCTAAGAAGAGGGAGTGAAACTACTTCTCGAAATTCACTCTAGTTCCTACGACAACCACGTGGCCTCGAGAAACCTGGCCAGCAAAGCTTTCCGAGCTGGTTTTTACTAGCCCACAGCCATCTCCGATGCAGAAGATCTCGTCCGACGTTGTGAAGGATGCTAATTTTTCGCCAAGCAAATCCACGTGCCGGCACAAGAACTGCAAACCATCCTAGCTTCCTAGCCTTTTGCTTGCTGGGGACTAGACATGATCAGGTCTTTCAAGTTAGCGCTAGGTGGTTTTCAATACGTGTATGTTGCCATCAACAAGTTCTCCAAGTGGATCGAATACAAACCGCTTGTTTCAGCTACTGCAAAGAAGGCAGTCGAGCTATTCAAAGATATCATCCACAGATTCAGTCTCCCGAATAGCATTATCACCGACCTCGAAACTACATTCACTGGTCATCATTTTTAAGACTTTTGTGAAGATCGATGCATCTTTGTCAAATACGTCTTTGTTGCCCATCCTAGAGCCAATGACTAGGTCGAATGGGTGAACGGCATGATTCTTGATGCCCTCAAGAAGAGGCTATATCAGAAGAGGAAAAGCATCCGGGCAGATGGCTCAAAAGAGCTACCAACTATGGTCTGGGGACTGCGCACTCAAGCTAGTCGCAGCACCGGTGTGTCTCCATATTTCTTGGTCTATGGCTCAGAATCCATACTACTAGCAGACATTGTCTTCCGAGCACCTAGGGTGGAACATTATGATAAAGAGCAAGCCACAGCTGTTCGGATAGAGGACATCGATAGGGCCGAGGAAGAACACCTGATCACCTATGTCCACATAGCCAAATACCTAGAAGGCTTACGGAGATACTACAACCGCAACATCAAATGTCGTTCATTTGCTGTCGGTGACCTCATTCTCCGCAGAAAATAGAAAACCGATGGGATGCACAAGGTCTCCTCCCCTTGGGAAGGGCCCTACGTAGTCAAAGAGGTTACCCGACCAGGGTCTTACCGGCTATGCGACTTGGACAGACTCGATGTCCCCAATTCATGGCACATTGAGCACCTTATACGTTTCTATCCTTAAAACGCTCCAGATATGTATTCTCCACTCCATAATGAATGAAGTTTTGGTCACCATAATTTGTCTCCATTATTTCTCTATTACGGTTTAATCTCCATTTGTGGTCGCCAGCTCTAAGCTACTCAACGAACTCCAATACGAGATCTCCATAAACGCTTCGCCATGTTTCTCCATATCTCCAAGATATTTTGCCGACCACCGAGCAACACACATTTTGTTCTGTGCTATATGGAGAAGACCCAGTCTCCGATCTCTTCCTACACGTGCTACGGGCTCCACGCTCTACGTTATGGGTGGTCGACTACGGTTCCTTAGTCACGCCTGTTCCTCCTACATGTGCATGGGCTCCGCGCTCGACATTATGGACTATGGGTTAGCCAAGGCCAAGAGCTCAGTAAAAAAAACTAACTGCTCGGACGCCACTTATACTATGTATATCTCTAAGTTAATTCGCCAACTGCCAAGCAGCACACGGTCTGCTCTGTTCTCTATGGAGAAGACCTAGTCTCCAATCTCTCCCTACACGTGCTACGGGCTCTACGCTCTACGTTATAGGTGATCGGCTACGGTTCTTTGGTCACGCCTGTTCCTCCTACACGTGCACGGGCTCTGCGCTTGACGTTATGGACTATGGGCAAGACAAGGCCAAGAGTTCAGTAACGAGCTAACTGCTCGGACACTACTTATACTATGGATAATTGCGTTAGGGTTAACACTACAATGATTTTTTCACCGCAATACTAGCAAATTGCATAAACATGCACATAACATTTAACAACATTTATACATATATGTAAATGTTTGTCTGTGCTCTTGCGCGCTCTAACTACTCTCTCTAGTTATTATAGAATATTCTCCGAGCAGATCATTGGGCTTCGCCATCACCGTCCATCTCACCGAACAGGTCAACGTCACCGGCCAGTTTCTTCGTTGCGTCTTCCACCTCATCTTCCAGCTGTTGATGCTCCGTTGCCTCCGTCCCTCTAGTGAATCCGGCCCTTATCGCTTGAAGGGCAATGGCTGGGTAGTGGGACCGAACCACCGCTAGGGTGTCTGTAATGATGGTGATGGTGGCGTCGCGGTTGAAGCTCTTGAAGTTCTCCCATGCTGCCTTGCACCGGTCAATGAAAGTCTCTAGACACGCGGCCTACCGTCGGGCTGAGGAGCCACCTCCAGGTCGACGTAGTCGAGCACAGGCTTGACTCTGGCAACTATGGCGTCGAGCTTGCTCCGCTAGGTTTTGGCCTCCTGCTCCAGCACATCCAACTGTGCCTTGACCCTTTGACGATAGTCTGCAAGCATTACAAGGGTCCATCAAGCAAAGAAATTACTCCAGCAATAACTTCGGCCACGAAGTGCTCACCTTTCAGCTCCTCGGCCAGCTTCTTCGCTCCCCTGACTCCTTCGCCTTCTCCTCTTGGAGTTGCCCGACGGTTTGGCGCAGTTGGCCGAGCTCCGCATCTCCCTCTACAAGCACAACAGTCGTCAGCAACAATATAACTGTTCAGCAATACAAAGGAAAATTGCCGATATGCCATACCTTTTCTCTGCTCGGAGACATTTTGGAGCTGCTCAGACTTCCGCTCCAACTGCTCGGACACACTCGTCAACCGCTCCGAGACAGTGGCCAAATGCTCATACTTGCCCCGCAACTGCTCGGATGCCGTCGCTAGCTGCTCGGATAGGATGTCGTTCTGGCATTCCAGATCCCGCATGTTGGATTTAGCAAGATCCCGCTCGCGTTGGGCCCTCTGGACGTTTTTCTCCATGAGTTTCATCGCCTCCTTCAGCTTTTCATTTTCTTCGGCAAGGGGCTCCATCCTCTTGATCAACTGGCATCGTTGCTCGGCAGTCCGAGCTATCCCCTGCAAACGCACCAAGACTATGAAGAACTCCGATCTCCAACATCAAAGACAAGAATTGCAAACACAGTACTGACCTTGATTTGCTTCATCACTGTGGCAAGAGTGGACTCCAATCTCCTAAGCTCCTTGGTGGTGTCCTCCTCTTCAAAAACCATCACCTCGTTGCCTCGCTTATGGAGGATTCGGACAGCTTGAGGTCGTGATTCCTCATGCTCAATCTCTTCTACTTCGTCCTCCTCCGTAGCTGGAGGCACCACCTGGGGGCTCGGTGGCCGGACAGCATGTTCGACCATGCCCTCCGACACTTCAGGGAGCGTCGTCTGCTTCCCTGACACCATAGGCTCCTCCGCTCTAGACTCCGGCGCGGCGTCGATAACTCCAGTTGTTGCCTCTGAAGACCTGGTGGCTACCGCCGTTGCCCCGAGCACCGCCGCCGATTCATCCACTGTTGGCGCCAACCATTCACCGCCCCCAAGTCCACCAGCAGGAGTGCTTGACTCCTCCGCAGGCTACCGAGCACCCGGGGACTCCGGGACGGGATCTGTCGGCGTCGCCTCCGCGCTGGGACTAGCCCTCGGCTGCTCGTCGGTCTAGACGGATGGGTTCAACTCCTCCGTGTGCCTTGCTCTGCATCAGATTGGCTCGTCAATCGCTACCATGATAAGGATCCGACATCAAATTAACTCTAAGACAAGGATACTTATGTGTCGGCTTGCCGGTATACTTTTCTGAACCAGCGCTGCCTACCCGAGTCCCTAGATGCAGCCCTAAGGTCAACTCCCGCACCCTGGGATGGAGGTCTCGCGGTCTCCGCCGTCGGCCTCTCCTCTGCCTGCTGCTCGGGGACTCCCTTCGCCGGCTGCTTGGGGACTCCCTCCCCTCCCTTCGGTTGCTCCTCCACGCGCGTGCTGCGCGGAGGCGCTTCAGTGCTTGGAGGAGGAGCTACTGGAGCTTCGTCGTCATCCGACCACTCGGACATTACCACACTCCGCGTCCGAGTGGTCTGGTCACCGCCAAACGAGATGCTGCCCGGCTTGCGGGGAACGGCACCCGCCGTCTTCCTCTTCTTCTAGGCCGGCTCATCTGTCGCTGCCCTCTTCCCCCGGACTTTCTCCGACACTGGGGGAGTGCACTCCGTCCAACTAGCGTCGGCGCCTCTGAATTCCGACGATGCGCTGACAGCACCCTCCTTAGGCTGAACTGGTGGTCGGGCGTCTACCGCCTGCGGCCAGTCGCCCCTCGACACGTACGAGAAGTACACCGCTCGTTCCTGCGAATGGAGCTTTCCATAAGTGCATCAGTTCACTGCTCGGCAACAGTAAAGGATAACAAGCATCAAGAACAAAACAATTGGGATGTTTACCTGAGGAGATGGATTTATACAGTTGAAGGCCCTCGTCTGCTTTGATACGTTGGACGAGGCATTTGGAGTGAACAGCTCTGCGGTCCACTCTAACACTTCATCCTTCGTCAGTCTTCCCGTGCTCTCCCGGGTACCATCGTTGTCACCCTTAAAGTCATAGCCCGCGTGGGCCCTCTCCTTGCAGGGCCGGACGCGGCGCACTATGAAGCTCGCCGCCACCAGTCCGTCGTTAATTTTTCACACCCTTTATCAGGTCGAGGAGCTCCCTCACCTGCTCCATGTCGGCACTGCTCGGTTTTTCCGACCAATTCTCTGGTTCTCCGGAATGTGGTCGACGTCACAGCGGATGACGGGATGGCTCTGCTTCATGTAGAACCATCTGGCATTCCACCCTTTCAGTGAGGTGTTCACCGGTACAGTGATGTACTCGCCCATCATCCCATCGTGAAGTTGAAGATACACGCCGCCGACCACCTTCGATCCGCTACTGCTAGCATGCATATTTTGATTGCAACTGCAACTTTTTTGCGGTAACAGATAAGATAGAGAAGACGGCAGAGGTGGCAATCGAGGTGATCGACACGGTGGCGGAGGCGACGAAGAAGGTCGCCGGCGAGGTCGCCGACGCATTCCCCGGCAACGAAAATCTCAAGGAAGCAGCCTCGAGGATTAAGACGGTCACGGATGCGATCCAGGAAGATGCCGATAAAGCCGAGGCCCTAATCGAGAAGGTCAGTTTAGTTACGCAATCTATTTTTCTCAGCGAAGAAAAAACGCGAGATATTGCTAACACGAGAGTATTGATTACGGCAGCTGCTAGTGTTGCTACTACGTAAAGCCCATATGGTACTACAGTCTTGCAAGTTTTTTTTATCGGGTCTTGCAAGTTACTGCCAGCTACTTTTTTTATCGGTGGGTGGGGCCGTGGGGTGGGGCCGCGTGGGGAAACCATTTAAGAGGAAAATTGTATTTATGCCCCATTCGTGTACCCTTAAATCTGGTTTGATCTGCTTCTTTTTTTATTCGAAACAGTATTTTTCTCTCACAAATTCCTCCAGAATTTCTCTAAACCATCTAAATTCCTTCAGAAGCATACCATTCGAACGGGCCTATGCCGGTTATTGGTAGAAGACAAGTGACTAGGTACGATTGGTACAATTAATCACAGATCACAGGCTAAGAGTGGGGTCCTGGCAATGTGTTCAGTCAATTACCATTTTTAGCTAGACGAGTTGTGACTGGCGAAAGTAGCCCTTAGAATACATGTACATGTGTTTATATTATTACTTATCATGCCCGTGCGTTGCAACAGGAACAAAATAATATCACAGTAATTTTAAGCTTAATCATACATATTAGCCTGCGAGTGTTATTTCTTTATGTGATTACAGCATTTCATTAGATTTCTCAGCTTTTCTTCAACAGTCTCCATAAGGGAACATGTGCGTTGTAGAGATATGATTTTCGACGTGGAAGAGTTTGTTTCTGAAACGGTTTTTTTTCTGCTGTATCTTTTTTTCGCAAACTCTTTTTTGCCATATTTTTTTTTGAAAACAGGGATGTGGAAGAGTTTGATTTTTTTGCCTTGTATATGTTTTTTTGGAAACGGTTTTTTTTGTCGTATTTGATTTTTTTTGTTTGAAAACGGGGAGGTTGGTTTTTTTACTGTGTTTTTTTTTTTTTGCTGTGGGGCGGGGCGATGTAGACGATAGCTGTAGGGATTTTTTAGGTGGAGATAGATAGAAGATAGCTACCTATGTGGACGTGGCGATCGCGTACATAATGATTGTCTCCTTTTTTTAGTGGTCCGATCCGGATTGCTTGTGGACAGGCTAAGACTGATCCAGAATTTTTCTTTTGGCCAAGACCTATTCGGATTTTGCATGTGGTCATGCACTTGCACAGTATATCCTGGGGGCGAGCATCCGAAATTTTCTTTTTAGCAAGACCGATCAACGTATTCTCGGGGGGCAAGCGTGTACACTCTAAGGCTTTTTAGGTGGTACTAATTGGCGGCGTTGGGTGATCGCGTAATTGATCACGATTGTTATGGAGATTGAGCTGATCGTATGGAGCGAGTGCACGCTGCATTTCTGATATGATCGCATGGAGGGAATTGATTTTTGCCTTCTTGATTTGTTGCGGCAGTTAAGGGGATTGAGCTGATCGCATAAAGCAAGTGCACGTTGCCTTTCTGATCTGATCGCATGGAGGGAATTGATTTTTGTCTTCCTGATTTGCTGTGGTTGTTATGGGGATTGAGCTGATCGCATGGAGCGAGTGCACATTGCCTTTCTGATCTGATCGCATGGAGGGAATTGATTTTTGCCTTTCTGATTTGCTACGGCTGTTATGGGGATTGAGCTGATCGCATGGAGCGAGTGCACGTTGCCTTCCTGATCTGATCGCATGGAGCGGCTTTGGTGTAGCCTGTAGACGGGATAGCTATGAATGTTTTAGTTGTAGAGACATAGATATGTATAAATAAATATGAAGAGGATAACTATTGCGATCGCTTATATTGATCAGGTTGACGAGATAAAGAAACAAGTTGATTCAATTGTTGATCCTATAATCGACAAGGCTGTGAAGGATAGTAAAGAAGCATAGACAAGGAACCAAAGAGGACACAATAACAGGCGGTGAATTGAAGGTGTAAACATTGGTTGGGTTGGTGATTGCCAGAAGAAACTACGGAAGCGGACATGAAGCATCTCATATCATCTCCTGTTTGTCTCATTTGATGTTTTCTAGTCACATGCATGTACAATCTATCACTGGCTTCCGTACGAACTACTGTACTACGAGAGAAAGGGTAAAACTACATGACATTTTTTATGCTTCGATACTGGCACGGCTACACAAACGAATATGTGCAGCGTTGCACTTTTGCACTTTATGGCGGGCATCTATTTTTGCCCGCTTTGGTAAATCCCACGATTTACCACGGCGGGCATTTTTTATTTATCGCAGCGGGCACTTTTGCCCGCCACGGTAAATCGATTTACCGTGGCAGACATATTAAGATGCCTGCCACGGTAAATACCCTATTTACCGTGGCGGACATCGTAAGGTGTCCACCACGGTAAATCAATTTACCGTGGCGGACAACGTTAAAAGCCCGCCACGGAAAAGGCCTAGGCCCATCAGGCCCAAGCTGGCCCGATATTCGTCTACACGTACATATAGGTATACTTAGCGCAGTCGGCCTCTCTTCCTCCCCACTCTCTTCCTCCTCCCTCTCTTCCTTCCCACGCGCTGCAGGTCAGGCCGCCCCAACGGCGGCGGTGGAGGCCCCGACGGCGCCCCTTCGTCTCCCTCCTTCGGCCGGCGTGGAGGCCCCGACGCCGGCATGGAGGCCTCGGCGGCGACGGCGGATCCTGCGCAAGGTGTGAAGCCCTCTTTCTTCTCTCTCAGATCAATGGTGAATCTTGTCCCTCTCACACTCGCACCCTTGCAAATCCCCGACGACGGTGGCGAGCAGCGGCGACAGGTGCTCCTCCGCGCACGGTGGCGAGCAGCGGCGTGGCCCGTCCGGCGCGGATCCACGGCGGGGCGGCGCCAACCCGCCGCGACGGCACGGATCCACGGAGGGGCGGCCCCAACCCGCCGCGACGGCACGGATCCACGGCGGGGCGTCGTCTCCCTCCCACCCAATCGACGGCGGCACAGATCCGGTGGGCATGGCGCCCACCCCGGCCCTTCCTCTCCCTCCGACGGTGCGGCGGGTTGGAGCTGCGGCGGATCCAATAGACGGCGGTGGATCGACGGCGGCGGTGGGATCTAGGTTCAGTGCGGCCTGGATCCAAGCCCGTGTGGGCTTTTTTTGTTTTTTTTTGTTTTTCCTGAACGATTTGCCGCGGCGGGCGTTCTTGTCCGCCCGGGAAGCCACGATTTACCGTGGCCTTTCGGCGGCGGCGGACCGGTTTGCCCACCGCGGGAAACCCAAAACGCCCGACACAGATAAATATTCTGTAGTAGTGTGGTACAAGTTGTTGTATTTGACTTAAACATAAACTCACACCACACATATTTTTTTCTACACCTATACCTAAAGACATACACGTGGCACAAACACAACATCTTGATCATTGTAGAGCATCCACGCTTGAGGCTGCAACTTCAAGCTGCAAAGAAAATGGTTAAAAAACCCAGTAAGAAAACCTACCTGGTGAGCAGCGTTTGAAGTATAAAACCCTAACCCTACCAAAGGGGGGAATGGTCTAACCTTCTTCATCCCTAACGACGATGTCATCTTTGTTGCCGGTGTTGACATTGGCGACCCTTTGACTCGCTTCGTGCTTGTGCCCAAACCCTTCTTGGTGATGATCGACTCCATCGCGCCTTTTCCCTGCCCGGCGGTAGGGGTCACCGCCACCGCGCCTTTGCCCCACCTGGCCGCGATCGACGCCGCCGCGGCTTTGTCCCATCCGGCGGAGCACCCCCCCCCCCCCCCCCCGTTCTGCAAGGCGAGGCGAATGACGGACGACTTCACCTCCTCGTCGAAGTTGATGAGGTAGAAGACGTCGTTGTGCACCGGGATCCATCCCCCTCCATTGCGACCGCCTGAGGGGGCGAACTGGCCACGCTTGTTGCATGCCCGCATCTTGGCGTTGAAGCCACGGCGGGCACTGGACATTGTTCCGAGCTCAAGGAGGATGGAGGCGGCGGAGGCAAGGGTTTAGGAGAGAAGGAGGCACCGATGAGGTTTGAGAGAGGAGTGGCGAGGGTTTGGGAGAGGAGCCGGAGCGTGCGAGGGTCGCTCAATAGACTGTGCCTATATTTCATTTATTAGAATATAGAAATGCATATTTAGAAGCGGCTATTACATAGACAGATTTAAGAACACGAGAGCTCGTAGTTTTTTTTTTTATTGCGAGAGTTTTTATTCTACTACCCATTCCAGTTTCCGCGTGCCTATTTTTAATACTTTGTGGCCTTTTTTCTGTACAAATGGCCACATCATAACCCTAGCTTGGGAAAAAAAATAACCACGTTCTCCTTTTTTAATATACTGCTAGTTTTTTTTTAGAAAAAGGGAAGTATTTCATTAAGCGAATGAAAAAAGTCCCAGTCTCTAATATATAGTGCTAGTTGGCTCACAGAGATAGATCCCACGGCAAGGACAACATCCACTACATAGAGCGAGACAAGCAAGAAGCAACACAAGCTTATTGCTTCAAGCTTCAGCCCTTCAGATCCCATGGCTGCGCTCGGTTCTTCTGTTACCTCCACAGGCTTGGCACTTCGCACCTCTGTGATTCTTCATCGTCGCCACGGGAATCCAGTGGTCTCGGCATCCTCTCATCACCAACGAAGTCTTAATGGCTTAGCGACGAATTCTTCAGGCATGAACAATGCCTTACCTATCAGAGGAACTACTACACGGTAAACGCATATCTTGCCATCAGCTGCCGTAGTCTTACCTATCAGAGGAATAATGCCTCCTAGGATTCACCATGTAGCAGGTCTTCTCCAGACTTTACCTTTTAGTAGTAGCTTGTATCTTGGCAGATATACGGTAAGTTTCATGCACCTACTTCGTCACCTGTTTTGGTTCAGAATTCCTGCAGTTGGTCCGAGCCCTGCAAATCCGTCACCGTCAGGAGGAAACCTCCCAATACCCAAGATTCTTCCATTGTGAGTGAAGAACAGATACGTGCGTTGCTTGTTAATTGCTTGTTTCTGAATGTATCTGATCGATTTCCTTCTCGCGCGCCAAACCCATCCGCTTCTCAGGGCCAAGTGGGTGTTTAGTGCCGCCATATTTGCAGTGCCTATGTACAGAAGGTTCAGAACATTAGAAGGTAAACAGAGATCGTGTGTTCATCGATTTGTGAAATCATTTCCTAGAATTTCTAGCATCCATATACATTTTTATTGTGAATCTCGCGGTAGCAGCTAAGATAGAGAAGACGGCAGAGGTGGCAATCGAGGTGATCGACAAGGTGGCAGAGGCGACGGAGAAGGTCGCCGATGAGGTTGCGGAAGAGTTCCCCGGCAATGAGAGTATCAAGAAAGCAGCCTCCAAGATTAAGAAGGTCATGGACGTGATCGAGGAAGATGCCGACAAAGCTGAGGCCCTGATCGAGAAGGTCAGTTTGAATACGCAATCTATTGCTAGCTAGTTGCTACTACATCAGATTCAGAGCACGTTAGGCGTTTGACTACGGCAGCTGCTAATAAGACTATGAGCAACTTCATGAGATTGACCAATTGCAATTCTGTTTCACTATAACGTGAAAAACGAGCTTCAGCTGATCTTTTTTTCTTAAAAAAAAATCTCAATCCTCTAAAATCTCCCCTCTCTTTCTCACAGAAAAAAAAACCCCAGCAATTTTCTCACTTCTCAGTCCCTTTTTTTTCCATCCATATCTAACTCGTTGGCGAACTAAACATGGCTCGTTCATTGACCGCCATCTCCCATCCAGAGATATCCATCAAACCAAACATATCCTTTTTTTTTTCTAAGTTCAACTTCTCTAAGTTGATCAAAATTTAAGAAAATATAATAGCGTCTAAAAGTTCACGTAAATGAACTATCAAAACCTATTAAATGGATAGTTTAATGTCGTAGATGTTGGTACATTTTTCAAAAAACTTTGTCAAAATTGGGGGGAAAACATGTTAAAACTAAGGTGGCATATGATTTGAAGAGAGGCAGCACTCGAAACACTTGGCTAATATATAAGGTGGAGAGGTGTAGTCAACTAAACAAGTCCTTGGCAAGTTACATGCGTCTTTTCTGGTTACACGTCAGCTGCTGCTATTGCTTGAAGTTCATTGTACTACCACAGTACAACTTCTCATAATGTTCTTTTGTTTTATTGGTTTGTTGGAGGTACGTGCTGATCTGGTAGTCTAGTGCCTAGCATCGTCGTGAAACACGACTCGTGATCGTGATAGTGACTTCTTGCATGCATGTGAAGCACCGGGGTCCGGGTGTCTACGTTGCATGCAACACTATTCCAAGTTTGGCGGTTTCGAACTGAGCGAACGCTCTGCGCCGCGCGATTCCTGGCGTGGAAAGCGTGCGCTACTTTTTTTTCCCGTTATTTTTCCTTTTTTCTACATTTTTTTTCTCTATTTTCGTTTTTTTCTCTTCTTTCTCATCTGGTTGAATCTCGTGATCACAAATCTACAAAAGTTATGATGAAAAGTTATTGTGATACATTGTCACGTAATAAGTTATGCTTATAACTTTGCAACCCTTTTTAAAAATAAAAAAGATCATGAAACTTATTCAGAAAAAAGAAAGTCAAAAAAGTTATTACGAGACATTGTGGTGATAAGCTGTCACCTAATAAGCTATGTATATAAGTTATGCATATAACTTGGTAACTTTCTAAAAACGAAAAATATGTAAATATTTTTTTGAAAAATGTAAGCCAAAAAAGTCATGATGAGAAATTGCGGTGATAATTGTAATATAATAAGTTATATAGATAAGTTATGCATATAACTTCGTAACTATTTAAAAAGAAAGTTACGTAAATAGTTTTTCCTAGCAAAAGAAAGTAAAAAAAAAGTTATGATGATAAGTTGTGGTGATACGTTGTCACGAACTCCGTATTGTAGAATGTTATACGTATAACTTTGTATTTTTCTAAAAACAAGTTGCAAAAAAAAATTGCCAAAAAATTAAAAAGTTGCCGGTTCTTTTTAGTAGCCACAATTTCTTAGCCCCTCGTGTAAAATATTTCTATACGTTGAGGTGAACAGCTGAAAGACAGCGGCTGACCACACTTGAGGAGGTGTATGCGTGTGGCGAACTATGGTGGTTGGCAAAACTGACCCTTAGGATGCATCTACATGTGGTTATCTTTTGCCCAGTTATTAGCATAGCCCTAGCTCCAGAATCTGGTTTAGATCTATAGTTTGTATAGTTTAATTTAAAATGGTTTGAATACTGGCATTTGATCTAAACTATAAATAAACAAAATGGATCAACCAGGTACAAGTACTCTCAACTTTTCTTCAGCTCTAGAACCAATATTTCATAGAAAGCTACAAATACTCAGCTATATAAATCCATGAGCTAAAGCTCAACAAAATTGTGTCTATATATATATATATAAATAAATATAAAGCGGATAACTATTGTGCTCGCTTACCATGAGCAGGTTGACGAGATAAAGAAAGAAGTGGATTCAACTGTGGATCCTATAATCAACAAGTTTGTGAAGGATAAATCCTAGAGAAGGAACCAAGAAGGATGAGAACAAACGGTGAATTAAAAGGAGCAAACATTGCTTGGAAGGTAACCAGAAGAAACTACAGAAGTAACGTGACGCGTCTAGTATCATCTCCTGTTTATCTCATTCGATGTTTATCAGTCACATGCTTATACAATCATTGGCTTCCTACAAACTCTGAGATAAGGCCTAAGCAAGTAGACGATTTTGTACTGTACTTGCACGTTTCCGTGAGAGGGCCCTGTTAATGACATGAGCAAAATATATAGCCGAATTTAACATTGTGTTTGATTCGGAGATAAAGAGCGATAGAATGAGGCCATTCTAATTTTCTAGGGTGGAATGGTTGGATGTATCTGTTTGGTTTAGCAGATTGGGGGGGGGGGGGGGGGGGGGGGGGGGGGGGTTGAGGGGGTATGGTGTCTGTTTTGTGTTTGGTACGATGGAGGTTGACCAATGAGAAGGAAGGAGTGACTCTAGAGGTTTGCCAAGTTGACACCGCCATTTGTTGCTAACACAATGTGTAGCCAACTATGGTAGCTAACGAAACTTGTCTTTAGTGTGCACCTGCCTAAGATTAAGTACAAATATAGCGAGATTAATGTTCCCCTCGGTTGCATTGCTTGAGCTGGTTGATGAGATATAAAGAAAGAGGTGGATTCAATAGTTGATCCCATAATCGATAAGGTGGTGAATGAAGGAGGGATCACATAGAAGCAACCCATGAAAGGGTTGGAGAAATTTCACCCTTTTTAATTTAGCCTGTTTTAATTTAATATTTTGGTGAATAGCATGCAGAAAACTAAATTTTCAAGAAGTAGTTTTTTTTGTCAAATTTGGTCACATCAAGCTGCCGAGTGATGAGACCATTGGGTGTGGCGTGACTTAATTAGCACACAACCAAGTTAGAAGTTACACCAAACTCTTTAGTGTGACTAAATGGTTACTTTTAAAAATGTAGTTCTCATGTGTTATTGTTATTAAAATTATAGATTTAAAAAGGCTAAAACAAAAAGAAATTAAAGAGAACTAGAGGAGAGGAATAAATAAATTGGCAGATGAAAGAAGCACACACTAGTTCGGCAGTAACCAGAAGATGCAAAATGCCGTGTGTCACATGATCCCGTGTTTGCCTGATTGCCTCAGTCGTTGTTTTCAGTCACGTGCTTGTTACAGTCACTGACTTCTGCGAACAAAAAAAAAAGTTTGTCGACACTTGTGGACTCTGCCGACAAATTGTATTCAACTGCTGCCATTACAGTGAAATGGTAAACCGGTAAAAGACCGTTCTTTCCCACTCCGTGGCTCCAGCCTTCTACAGTGAAACGGTGAACTTCCTAGCCCCTCTGCAACGCGGGGTTTTTTCCGTTTTTCCTGTAAAAAATGGACCAAATTCTATAAAATTTCTGTAAAATCTCTGTGAAATTCTTGCGTTCACTCCCGCAAGAGGGCAGGGCCGCGGGCGTTCGGCCCGGACGTCCCGCTCTTACACTCCTACACTCCCACATGGGAGCAGTGCAACGCCTCGGCGCGGCAGCAGCCGGCAGCGATGTCGGCCGCGCGTCCTACTGGCACATGCTTGGAAGTTCTGATCCGGCCGATCGAGCAGCCTGGACATGCCACGGCCCTACCACCTGCTGAGTTTTCTATAGCTCTCAGTGCTAGCGCGTTCGCTGCGGTTTGGATCGTGGCCGGGTTGGCCGGCCAGCTCATGAGCGAGAGGGACGAGACGTCAAGAGTGTAGGACAGGCTGCGATATGCACAAAGGGGCTGTTTGGATTGAACCCTGGGAGTAAAGTGCCTCGCCTGTAGCCTGCCGGAGAGCTGCCTGCACCGTATTTGGTTGCAGCCCTGGTGACCTGCCTGTCCCAGGCATCGCCGCCAGGCTCAGGCGCATGAAAATGGTCGCCTGGCTGCCGCTGCTTCCTTGCCTGGATTAGTTACCTTGCATTAGCTATTTAATTAAGGTATACGTGCACCTGTTGAACTCTGGATTCCTTTTTAGCTAGCTATATCAAGTATCCGTGACCAGTTAAGATGCAATGAAAAAAATCATCATATATTAATGGTACTTATTTTTCATCGAATTATGTAAATACTTTTATGTTAAATATATGTACAAGAGTCATTTAGTTAGATTTTTTTTCAATCTTACTAACTAAAAAAGATAAGGTAATCTATACCATACGTAGTGAGTCACAGTGTATACTAATCGTATGTACTAATAAAAATTAAAAATGTTGTATCGATACTGTGCACATTTTGTCACACAAAGATTAGTATGCAAAATACAATTATTTAATTTAATGTAAATAAATAAATATCTTACTGTTCATAACCATTTTTTTCCAAATCCAGATTAAGATTTCTTATATTGATTACTTATTTTTTTATTTATCCTCACATTATTTAATCAAAAGTATTAAAATCATATATTATACTAAAAGACATAATTTATCAATATATTTCCTATTTAATCTTATTAAACGTGATTATCTAATATTAAACACAGACAGCAATAATTTACTAAATTATATATTTTGGTTAATCAGATTATAAAAATACATGTTAACTATACAAAGATAAATAAAAAACACATTAATTTAAGCATATTATAAATTAAAAAAACTCACTTATCTGTTTTTATTTTATCACCGTATGTTTATTTGTGTATATTTGAGGTATTATTAATTAAGAAAATGAATTAATTACCTCTCCAGCAGATAAGAAAACACATGATCTCTATTCATTAGCTTTCTCAGGCCAGGCATCTAACCAAACGAATAACTCTCAACTTGCCTGGCCAGGCAGATTCTCTCAGAATTCCAGGCAACTCTCAGGCAACACTTTTCTCCAGGCAAGTCATCCAGGCTTCCAACCAAACGTGCCCAAAGAGCCGGGACAACTACTGTGCAGCGAACTGTACCTTACAGCAAGGGGCCATGGATCAGACGACGACGTGGGATTTGGGCTAGGTCATCTTAGGGGCATGAGCAATGTTGAGCCACCTTGTTGTCAAAAAAAAAATGTTGAGCTACCTAGTATGACCCCACTAATTAGCAAACGACCGCCGGTTCGATCTAAAACCAGTGATCAATCCCACATCTCCCGCAACTTTGTTTCTGAAAAAAAAAATCCTGCATCTTTTCTTTTTGGGAAAGTTACAAAGTTATGTATATAGCTGATTTTACTATCTCTGTCAAAAAATATGCAACTACGTGTTGCGTGCCAGTTAAAGTGGTTGACGTTTGATTAAGTTTTCAGTGGATGTTATTCACATTTATGACTGCAAATCAATTTTGTAGTAAAATATATTTATAACTAATCTAATGATATTTATTTGATGTCATAAATATTGATAGTTTTTAATCTATAATTGGTCAAATTTAAGATACTAAAACATGACACTGTGCTAGAATTGCATCATTCTGGGACGGAGGGAGTACCACTTTTTTGTGATAACTTATTATCACAGTGAGATTCTTCGTACTTGCGACTCTAGGAATAACATCCATCTCTTGAGCACTTGTGACACTCGCCGGTGATTTCATTTTGGATTTGTTACTCTTGGGTTCTTGGAACCCTAGGCGGCTAGGTGTTGCCCGTTGAAGCACTCATCTCTTGCTTGTGAGGTGCTCCTAGAAGTTTGTATAACCCTCTTTGTTCGAGTGATATTCCCTGGATTGATCTTTGTGGTCGCTAGGGAAAGAGGAGAATTGAAAGAGACTCTAAAGACCTTTGTGGTCGCCTCAACAACAGGGATGTATGCACAACTTTGTGGTATGGCCGAAGTGCCAAATCTCGGATAAATCTTGTGTCCCCATGTGCTTGTGATCTTGTGATTGCAAATCTTGTATTATTTGTTGTGGTGGCCCGATCTATATTGCGTATAGGTATTGGAGCAAGCTATAGCGTGGAATCACTTCATATTATATCCCTATACGGTGGTAAAAACATATTTGTATTTTTGTATAAACTGAATTTTATAACCCTAGTTCGTTCACCTTTCACCTGGGTCATGTTTTGCCTATTCACCGTCTCCTCCAGGCATTGTGATCCTTTTAGTGACACCATCATCATTGGAGTGGTCAGGAACGTCTTCAGCTGATCGTGGGTGTAGGGTTGAGATGGCGGATTAGAGGAGGGGTGAATAGTCCTTTCTAAAATTAATCGCGTCGGCTAACCGAAACAAGTGCGGAATTAAAACTATCGGTCTAGCCAAAACTACACCCCTCTATCTATGTTCTCTAGCACCTTCCAAAGATACTAATTAAGCAACAAAGGTGTCGGGCTAGCTAGAGCTCACCTAACCAATTCTAGAAGCAAGGTCACACAAACCTATGCCACTAGTACTTTAAGCAACAAGGGAGCTCCTACACATGCTAGTAAGCAAAAACACAAAGCCAACTAAGCTCACTAGCAATGCTCAATAACAAGGCAACCAATGCCAAATTAGAGAGCGCAAATACTTAGCTACACAAACTAAACAAAGTGACTAACAAGGTTACACAAACCAAATTAACCACACAAGGGAGCTACTTCTATGCTACACAAGCAATAAGGTAACTAGTAAGCTACACAAGCTAACTAATTACAAAAGCAACTACACAAGCACAATGTATATGAAAGTAATTACAAGCTTGTGTAACGAGGATGCAAACCAATGGGAAGAACAAGGTTGACACGGTGATTTTCCTCCTGAGGTTCACGTGTTTGCCAACACACTAGTCCCCGTTGTGTCGACCGCTCACTTGGTGGTTCAGCGGCTAATTGGCATCACCCGCCAAGCCCGCACGTCGGGCACCGCAAGAACCTATCCCGAAAGTGAGGGTAGCTTCTCACAAAGCTCTTCTCCAGAGCACCGCACAAGCTTCTTGCGGGCTTCAACGGAGACCACCACCAAGCCGTCTAGGAGGTGGCAACCTCTAAGAGTAACAAGCACCACCGGCTTGTAACTCGATCATCTAGTGCCACTCGATACAACCTCACGATGCAATCGC
Organism: Miscanthus floridulus; assembly: GCF_019320115.1. Lineage (NCBI taxonomy): Eukaryota > Viridiplantae > Streptophyta > Magnoliopsida > Poales > Poaceae > Miscanthus > Miscanthus floridulus. The sequence continues at coordinate 50,219,101 of NC_089590.1, forward strand.
ACTAGAATCGCTCTCTCACGCAATCGAATGATCACTATCAAGCATATGTGAGATGGAGGGCTTCCAAGCACTACCACACAAGCCACCAAGGCTCTAGTGTGCTCAGCTCTGCCAAGCTTGCGGCCAAAGGTCGACCACCACTTCTATTTATAGCCCCACGGGCTAAACTAGCCGTTACCCCTTCACTAGGCAAAACTCGGGACGATCGGACCCTCCAGTCGTATCGACCGGATGTAGGACTTCAGCGTCCGGTCAACGGATGCTCGCCACGTGTCGCCTCCATTCAACCTCAGTCGCTTGATCTCAACGGTCAAGTGATGACCGGACGCAGCAACCCCAGCGTCCGGTCATTTCCAGTAAGGTACCAGTCGCGACCGGACGCGTCCGGTCAGTCATGATCGGACGCAACGTCAGCGTCCGGTCCTTCTCCAACTTTTTTGCCTGACCGGACGTCTCCAACTTCTCCAGCATCAGCCTACGTCACTATACGTCAGCCTGACCGGACGCACCCTACCAGCGTCTAGTCACTTCCAGCGCCAGCGTCCGGTCGAAGACCGACGCCTGCACGCTCTCTGCCACCACTGACCGGACATAGGACCCCAGCGTCCGGTCACTACGTGACCAGCATCCGGTCCACTCTGTGAGACCCTATCTTTTCTGTATAGGGCGTCGGTGGAGTTTCAAACCCTTCTTGCCTCTGTTTCATCGCCGAGTTGATCCACATCAACTCCAACTCCATCTCCTTTGCAAATGTGCCAACACCAACAAGTGTACACCTCCATGTGTATATGTGTTAGCATTTTCATAATCATTTTCCAAAGGATTAGCCACTCAACTTGCCACGCCACTCAATCCTAGCGATGATGCAAAGTTAGATCACTCGAGTAGCACTAGATGACTGATATGCAAATAAGTTTGCCTCTCTTGATAGTACGGCCATCTATCCTAAACCTAGTCATCAACTTCTCTACACACCAATGACCGGTGAAATAAAATGCCCTAGGTTATACCTTTGCCTTGCGCATTCCATTCCATCTCTTCTAATGTCAATGCAACATATGCACCAACATGATCAACAATGATATGATCCACTTCATATCATCATGTGATCATAATGGTTCATCGATCTTGACTTTACTTGCTTTTCACCGTTGCCTTCGTTCATCGGCGCCAAGTCTTGCTCAAGCTTCACCGCCATGCGGTCCATCGCTCCAAAGCCTCCGACTTGCCCTTCACGCTTGCAACCGGTCCATCAAGCCAAGTCTTGTCTTGATCTTCTCCGCCTTGATCACATGACTCAATGTCATGTCTCATGTGCAATGAGCTCCTTCATCATCACATGTGTGAGCTTTGCAACATCTCCAAGCCATTTTCACATTCATGGCATATGTTGCTCACACATATGTACCTGTGAACTAATCACTTGTGTATCTCACATAAACACAATTAGTCCACCTAGGTTGTCACTCAATTACCGAAACCACACAAGGACCTTTCAGTGGGCCTGCTCCAACTTCTTGGGCATCTTGTATGTGGGCATCCCCCACTCTCCTAGTCGGGAGGTGAAATGGCTGAGCACCGCCATGCATCCCGTGTGTTTTTGGGCTTCCTTTAGGTTGTTTATCAAACCCATCAACCCCATCTTCATGACTGCTGAAATTTTCTCTAGGTTGGCCTCGATGCCATACTCAAAGACGATGGATTTGAGTTGCTTTCCTGATGGGACCCAACAACATATTTTTTGGGGTTGACTTTGATGTTGAACCATCGTAGGTTCGTGAAAGTCTCCTCCAACTCAGCGACAAACTGTCCCGCCTTCTTAGACTTGACGATATCATAAACATACACCTCGATGTTGCATAATATCTGGTCATGGAAGCATTTCTTCTTACACCATTGGTAGGTGGCGTCCGTGTTCTTCAAAGCAAATGGCATCAGTACGTAACAAAATGAGTCGAAGGGAGTGATGAACGAGGTCGATCTAGTGGTAGCATGAATACACATTTAGGAAACAGAGGGTTTCGCACCCTATTGTCGATACCAGTTGATCAATTCAAAAGAGAATGGATCCTTGGGGCATATTGTTCACGATCCTATAGTTAACACATGTCATTTGAGCTAGATTTCTATGAGCCTAGGGCCTGTTCGCTTAAACTTATCAGTATTTTTCTCTCACAACAAAACAGCTTCAGCCGACTTATCAGCCGGCTTTAATACCAGTCGAACAGGCCCGTCGCGCCAAGGTCTTCTAAGAAAAATAGATATACCATCCTCTCCTTAAAAAAATTTGCTCACTAGCTTTTCTAATTTTCTCGAACTTAGTTTAGTCATATTTTTTTCATTTATAATTGGATTCTCGGTGAAAATAAAAATAAAAATCCCACTAAACGTTTTGAATATTTTTATTTTTTTTACCACTGTTTTAGAACTTTAAACTAGAACAATCAAGAATAAATAAATACCCATAATAAAGTGATTATAAGCTGAAACAAACATGACCTTTGCTGCTCGCACTACTCTCACAGGTCATAGAAAGCAACTGAAAATTGGAAACTAGGCTATGAATAATCCATGTCAAACAGAGTATAGTTATCCTAGCTAGGAACCAAAGCTAAGAGTTTATGCAAATACGTAGCATCTTAAGAGTAAGAATGGAGAAATGGATAAATTAAATCAATGATTATAATTACAACAGTTCATAGTTTCATACGAAGACGGAGAAGAAAAGGGAAAGAGAAAAACAAAAGCGGGAGCAAACGAAGTGGTCAAGAAGCAGAGGAGGGATCAGGACCACTGGATAATCTAGAAGGCGTAGACGGCCGCGGCGACGGCGACGGCGGCGAAGGCGAAGGCGAAGGCGGGGCGGAGGCCGGCGGCGGCGCCGGCCGGGGTCGCCGGGGGCTCGGCGGAGGGCGAGGGGGAGGACGCGTCTGGGCCGGGCACCGGAGGGGAGGCGGTGGGAGCCTCGGGCGCCGGCGCGGACGCGGACGGCGTGGGGGCCGGGGTGGCCGCGACCTTGGGGGCCGGTGCCGGGGCCGCCGTGGGCGGGGCGACCGGTGCCGGTGTCGGGGGCGGGATCGCCGGGGGAGGGGTCGCGGGGGGCTTGGGTGCCGCCGCGGGAGCGCCGCTGGGCGCCTGCGCCGTGGCGGCCACGGCGAGGAGGGCGAGCACGGAGAGCACGGCGAAGTGAGAAGCGGCCATTGTGGTGAAAGAGCTCAGCTCGGGTCTCTTGGCTCCCTTCTCGCCTGCCTTGTGCTTGTGCTGCGGTGAGAGCCCGTGAGAAACGACGGCGAGAGTGCGTGGGAGAGGACGTGCAGACTGCAGAGGCGTGGGGCTTATAAAGGTGGCAGCTTTTGCGCGAGCACCGAGCTGAGCGACGGAGCGAGCGGCCGTTGTGCTGGACAGCGCCGATGCAGCTGCCCTTGCCTGCCTGCATGATTGCCTCGCACGTCCCTTGCTTCCATTATTGAGACTTTGAGAGGCTTTCACGTTTGGAATTTTGCTTTGGTGAGAGTGTCTGATCAAATCATCAAACGTAAACTGTTGTTGGTAATACACTAAAGGATTAATGATGAGCTCTCTAACCACAGATTATATCCCTCCGCCGCTTCACGTCGTGCCATACTGACTGACATGCACGATCAGAAGAAACACAAGCCTCTGGAATGAGGGACCTCGGGGTTGTGGCCCCGCTTGTCAGCTAACCACCACCGGCACCACGTTGCTTTGCTTGTTGACACTTGGCAGGCGAAGGCAGGCAGCCTTGAAATGAGAAGTTGGAACTGCAATGCTGACTGAATGGATGTCTGAACCTTTAATGGTTTTTCTTTTCACCTGAAATCAAGCCAATCGGTTGGCACTGCATCGTATTCAGCACCGACTGATCGATCGATGACTCTGAACGCCAGCGTTCAGTTTCCATCACATGCAGATCACACGAATTCTCGAAGTGTGGCTGCTGACTTGATGCCGCAATGCCAATGCGTGGACGTTGGGCCTTACGTACCTTCAAGCATGCCCTGCCGCCGTCAAGAATTTCACGATTTCACGTTTCACCTGGTGACCGCTAATCAGGGATCAGGCAAAGGCCAATTGCCACGATTTCATGTTTCACCTGGTGCCGCCCGGCCACATGCCAGGGTGGACCCGTGTACGCGCGGCGCCGCTGGCGCATGTGCGTGAGTTGGACCCTAGGTGGGGTTCGTTCACGATAAGAGAATACTGCCATCTCAAAAGGTGCTTTAATACCTTGCCTGTCTGTCTATGCTGTCTGCAAAGATTGGAAAGAGAGGAGGAGACAGCTGGGGGAGTGGCCGAATGGGGAGGGGGGAAAATGATCAGATTCTCCTCCCTTTTCTGTCGTGTCAATGAAAGATCCGTTGGAAGAGAACCCAATTTCATTTGGGCATCAAAATGGAACAAGCTAGGCATGTAGTAAAAGTCGAAGATGTACTGGAGTATCTCTCTAAAAATACATAAAACATCACATATGGCTATATACTCCTATATAGAAGCACTACCCCTCAGTAAAAATCAATGATGCACTGGCGTCAGCTTATAGCTGATCCATACGTGTAGATGCATGGTTTGCTGTTCCTGATAATAGATGTTGAGGCTGAAAGCCTGAAAACCAACAACAGCTGATGCCATTCTGCCTAGCCACAGCTATCTGACTCAAGGGTCCCAACCAAGTGCTCGTACAAAGCTCCTAGAATGCTGAAGCGGTGGTTATTACTTTATCTGAGATAGACAAATGCTCAACGAATTTAAGTATTTTGTGAATAAATACATGGCACTTTGATGCTACTCTGCACAGAGATGAAAATGGTCACTTTTGCTCATCATATACTCCAATGGTAAAGTTAGTGTCCTTTAGGAGCTGAGTACTTTATTGTTTTTTAATATTTAAGCCGACTCAATGTTTTCTATAGCATCAGTTCTCAAGAATAATACAGCTATCCATGGATCTGCCTGACATTGTCTTCCCTGACAGCTTCCTTTTGGCTGTAGCCAAGATGTACTGAATGTCAGCAAAAGCATCTGATAACATAAGCAAAGGCATAAAGGATTAGTCCCAAGCTTAATAGCAGAGTGATCAAAGAAACATTGAACTTAATCTCAAAATCCAATTGTAATATTGTATATAGCTACCAATGTGAATACACTGCTCCAACATTGCCAGCCTTCCAGCAGGCACTACAAGCAGATTATTATTGCCAGATGGGGTGTTGTACTGTTGTACCAGACGGCATGCAAACACAAACCTATCCGTGCGATACAGAGAGTTGAGGCAAACACAAATACATCACCAGACCATGGCCGTCAAGTATGGTATGGGCAGTTGCACTGCACCTGATGAAAAACTACATCAATCATCAAAGGATACCTCACGCTCAACTAATCTTCAACCTTCTAGCACTGTCATTGAAAAATCAGAAATATATTCTTAGGGGAGGAAAGGAAATTAGACAACTTTGAAAAGGCAACCAATGGATGCTGATCCAATGGATGGGGTGAGGGGGCTTAAGCGCAAAAAAAAAAGACCAGCGGGTGAGGGGCTTAAGCGCAAAAAAATCCCACCTCTCACCAATCCATTAGATCAACATCTAGTGGTCCTGATTGATAGTTTTCAAGTTTACACAGGTTAGTTGGTTTGCACCTAATACGTTGCCCTTTGAAAAGGCATACGACAAGGTAAAATGAGATTTCTTACACCAAGAGTTATGGATGAAGGCTTTCTACCCAACAGTGTGCTTGGTTATATCTTTTTGTCAAAGGTGGTAACGTAGGGATTAAGGTTAATGATCAACTGAGATCCTATTTTAAGAATAGAAAGGGCCTTAAGCAAGATAACCCACTATCCCCTATCTTTATTTCTCAAACACACATGAGAGCTGCATATCTTTTATATTAAGAAAAAAGTATGAGAAATCCAAAAATAACAAAGATCAAGACACCTCAACACACAGCCACAACAAAGCTCACACACACTCACAAACAAGGGATGAACGACCAACGAACAAAACAATTGGGCAACACCAAGTATCCGTTCGGTCAACAAGGTGATGCCCCTGACATTCGCTGGACTCCATAACTTTGCTTCTTTGAAGACCATAAGTAGGATACCGTACACATTAGGCGAAGCACAATCAAAGACACACTAATTCAGTAATTCCAATGGGCCCAAAGCGACTAGGCTCTAAGAATTTAAAGAATTAAGACCCTACCTATCCTGACCATCGATAGTCTCAGTGGATCGGCACTACCACTTCAAAGGAAAGCTCAGTCAGCTGGGGAGCAAGTTTCTGTAGCCTAAATTTTTGTGTAAAGAAGACACAAGACCAATAGGTCATTGATGGTTTCCACTTCTTGATCACACAATAAACATTTGTGGTAATGCTGAAGATCCCCCCAAGCAAGACGATCTATAGTCCAACACTTATTGTGCATGACCAATATCCCCTATCTTGTTTAACATTGTGGTGGATATGTTGGGAATCATCCTAGCCAGGGGCAAAGAAGATGGTTAAGTGAGATGGTTAGTGTCACATCTGGTGGAGCATGGGTACCCATTTTACAACATGCAGATGGCACGGTATCATTATGGACCATGATTTTGAACAGGGAAAGAACATGAAGCTTCTTCTTTGTGCTTTTGAACAATTATCAGGTCTTAAGGTTAACTTCGACTAGAGCGAAATCTTCTGTTTTGACCAGGTAAAATCCTGTGGGGGCACAATACTCACTACCATCCCTGAGGAATAGTGAGTCTATGACGATGACTACTTTGAGCGCTTTGCCGACGCCTCGATCACTCATTGTTCCACGTCTTCTCCAAGGGCATGGCGAGCATGGAGGTTGTGGCCCTGAGGAACAAGGACCCACTGTTGCCATGCTCACGATGGTTGTTTGTGGGGCGTAATGGGAGGTGGTGCTCAAGGAGGGCCTTGGGCATCCACAGTGGTGGCTATGGGAAGAAGTAGAAGAAGATAAGGTTGAGAGGGGAAAGAGATTTGAACAATAGAATTTGTACCCAAGGTAAAAAAAGCAGACAATTTTTTCAACAAAAATATAAATCTGTTGATAGATAAATAGCAATTCTATAATGTAAAACGTTTTGGTTCGAAATTTTCACACATTTGTAATAGCTGTGGTTTGAGGCTCTCCGTTCTGAAAACGAGGTAGAAGCCAGTTTTTTTTTTTTTTTTGTTGAGAAACCGAATATTTTTCATTATTAAAAAAATAAATATTCTTACTGGAGATACTTTAGCGTAAGTATGGCCCATTGTCGTTCTGGCCTGAGGCACTTCTTCTGTTCGATCTGGCTGGTGAGAAGGAGACCATGCCACTTTGGGCTTTGATTCGTTTACTGGGCTTAGCGGGGGACCAAGTGTAACGGCAAGTGCAGTTGTGCATATGCTTAGCAGGCCGGCCCAGTACCTTCTCTGTCTCCTTGCTATACTCTGGGCCCCCGACCACACCCGCAACGGTTCTTCAATCACACGAAAAAAATGTGACCTTCCACTCATAAAAAAAAACGAAAAAATGTGACCTTTGCACCAAAAAAAACCGGAAAAATGTGACCCCACAGGTCAGCTGACAGACGAACATCGCCTTCAGCCTTCCTGTACGTACAAAAAAATACAAAAAAATCTCGGCCGTACACGGCATCCTCTTATTAGCGACCCCACTAATCCAAGATCCCCGTCCTCCAGGTCCCAACCAATAGGAGCGCGAGCTTTACCCTTTTTGATCCGTGTCACAGCTAAACGGCCATCATCTACCGTCCGATCGTGCGCAGCCAAGCACAAAAGCGCCCGATCCGCACCGTCCGTTTGAACCACCAGGATTGACTGCCCCATATATAAATCCCTACCCAACCGCCGCCTCTAATCGCCAGTTCTAATCTCAGGTTGGGGCAAAAAGCCTCGCGGGTCGCAAACAGCTCTCCGCTGATTTGGGAATTGGGAGGCGCTCGAGGTAATCATGCTTTTTCGATACCGTATTTCGAATTTTCGATTCCTGTAGTTGATGATTCGTTCGTGGTTCTTGCTAATTTCTCCCAGCGGCGCTCGCCGCGAATTCGAATATCTGTCGCGATTAGGGTTCCATGATTAGGGATTAGGGTTGGTTGTTCGGTGGGATTTTCGGTTCGCTCACGCTTAATCTCGTGTACATGTGGTTGCCTGTGCTTATTGGCTGCGGATTTTTGCGTTTGGAAAGTACTATCGTAATGTGCGGTTGCCAGTCGCATGATTTCGCCAGTATACATGATCAGCGTCTTAGGCATCAATCATTTACCGCGAGTATTCGATTTCATGAGCTATAGTAGTATTAATTTTCGAATAATTCGAGTACATGCTGTGTGATTTGTAAGTTGTAAATTTCCTCATTAGAAGAACTTATGCTACTGAGATATCGTAAGAACTGATGGTTATAGATGTGGTGTAGTTGATGCTTGTTATATCATGCCTTATCATTGGATTAAACAAACCTCGTTCTTTTATAGTTAGGCATCGGATTGTGAGAATGTCCTTGTGGGTCTCTTGAATGTCGTCTTTAACTATTGAGCAACAATAATTCTACTGGTGTTCTGTATGCTTAAACTAATGTACATGGTGTATTTATATGTGTTCGTGTATTGCTGCATAAAAGCAGCAATGTTGATGTTAATTGTTTTGTTCCTTATTAAAAAAAATGCCCAAACCTGCATAGAAACTGTTAATGTGACACAAATATATAAAATTTAGTATTGATATTTCACGTCTGGGGTGGTTCACATTATCATTTTATGGATGAATCAATTTGTTGAAAGACAGGATCATGATATTTTGTATCATTGGATTGTTATATTTGTGATAGGATGGGATAGTGATCTGGCTACATTATCTGTCTATTCATATTGTCTGTTCCTTATTCATAGTTGTTTATACTGTTTGTTGTGGGTCATCTCCCCAATGTTGTTCTTTTGGGTTAGGATAGGTTGAACTTTATCATTTAGAATTTATATTTTCCAAGAAAATTATTCTATAGCTCCATCGTGCAGTAGAACTAGTAGATTTGGTTTGACACCTCTGCATGGGTGACTTAGTTATGCAATTGATTTGTCAGGAGTATTCTAAGGATTTTGGCTAACCTTGTACTTATTACCTTATTTTTTCAGTTTTCAGGTAAACCATTGTTTGGTGACTCATGGCTCGTACTAAGCAAACTGCTCGCAAGTCCACTGGAGGGAAAGCTCCTAGGAAGCAACTTGCCACCAAGGTTTGTTGCTAGTAATCTGTTCTTATTCGTTTTTTTGTTACTATTTGTAGTTATGCTGTACATACTTCCACTTTTGTGTATAAAACTATAAACTGGTCATAAAAATGTGAATTGGACAGTAGGTCATCTTAGTTTTCTTTGTAAAACAATCATTAACTTAGTTTTGTTATTTGACAGGCTGCCCGTAAGTCTGCACCCACAACTGGAGGAGTAAAGAAGCCTCACCGTTACCGCCCTGGAACTGTTGCTCTTCGGTACGAGATAAATAATTCTCTCATTGTTTACTGTTCACACTTCAAATAAGTGTGCCCTATTGACAAAATCCTAATTGTTATCCCTGACTTTGCAGTGAAATTCGCAAGTATCAGAAGAGCACTGAGCTGCTCATAAGGAAGCTTCCATTCCAGAGGCTTGTCAGGGAGATTGCCCAGGATTTCAAGGTGAGATTTGTTTTCATACTGTCTCTTGTGCTCAGTCATGTAATCTTGCAATTCTGAAGTAAACATAGAAGCTTATTTGTCATCCTGTTGTATTTGTGCAGACTGATCTGCGCTTCCAGAGCCATGCCGTCCTTGCGCTGCAGGAGGCTGCGGAAGCATACCTGGTCGGTCTGTTCGAGGACACAAACCTGTGCGCCATCCACGCCAAGCGCGTGACCATCATGCCCAAGGACATTCAGCTGGCAAGGAGGATCCGTGGCGAGAGGGCTTAGTTTCCCTGTTACTGAGAGTGGCTCTGGTAGTATGGTGTGCATCTGTTCGATGCTTGCTTTTGTGGTGCTTAACATTTGTGGGTGTTTGAACTCTAATGTTCATTCGTAGTGGAGTGGTAGGAAGTGCTGCAATCTTACTATGTCTTTAGAATCTATAATTGTTGCCGATTAGTATTTGTCTAAGTGCTGGTTTCGCCCATCAACCTGATGGGTTATCTGAACCTCGAATTTATATGTTAAGTTGTGAACTTCGTTATATTGTGTCAGCAACTGTTTCATTGTATTGTGCTGAGGTTATTGTGTGTCTGCATGTTGTATGGTATCGATGTGCCGCTTCATCTTTCGGCGGCAGCAGTCATGAACATTTCTGCTTCCTTGCTTCAGGACAGTTTTCTGTCCAGCCCGTTACCGACAGGAGGCGGCAGGCCGGCAAACCGCTGAGTAACAGCGCGAGAAGGCTGCATTCGCCATTCGCCCATAAAAAAACAGAAGGAAGGCTGCATTTTCGTTTTAATAGACCCGAAAGTGGCGTCCTTTTGGCACGCGCCACGACCAAGGCATTTTACCCGTGCAGCCTTGACTGACCGGCCGCTCTTCCACTCTTCCATCCCGATTGTTTCAGACCAACCCACCATTCTCGCATCGCTAGTTGACGGTTTCCTCTCTTCCCATCGTTACTGAACTCCGGCCAATCCAAAAAACTTCAAGCTCATTGCGTGATTTAACTTTTAAATCCTTATGATATGATTATTATGTCTGACCTGTGAGCTTGACCCGTTTGTTGATTCGAGCATGAATCACACACACCTAGCCCTGCTAGTGGGTTGTAAACTTGTAATCCTGAGTTCCTGACTGTATTTGCACCAATTCATTTCTAATATGCAAAATTAATTAATCCATACTCGAGCATCACAGGCGCATCCAAACGCTAAAGGCTGCCGCGCTGTTAATGATGGCATGGCCGGGTGCTGTCAAGATGTTGTTTTACAAATATAAACAGGGTGTTGTTTTAGAAATATAAACAGAATGGTCAGGTCAAGTCTGACTAACCTGGCTGAACTCAGCGGCCTTCAGGCAGCTTTCGTAATACTACACACGAAAAAGATGTGATAAAAATCGTTCCGACTACGTTGATCAGCAGCCTGTTTAGTTCAGATTGGGTAGTTTTGTTGTGTGTTCGGTTGGTCACGCTCACGCACTGCTGACAGGCCAAATTCCCCGAGAGGTCGACAACGGCGTGCTCAGTTAAACTAAACAAACAAAATCGACGCCCTTCTTGTCTCATCAGCGTGTACCAACAACATTTACTCATAGAAGAGTTTAATTAACGCCTTTCAATTGCTTAACAACACCATGTCTACCAGCGATTTTCAAGAAACAAAGTAAAGGTGATCGATTCAGTACGATGCCAGGCAGCATCATATGATATCCGCAGATATTTTTTCCCCATCACTCATGATTCATGATGCCATTGCCTAGGAGAGCTTTTCATTTTCTTGTAGCAGTAACACTTTCACCAGGCGTCCAGAGACATGGACTGCTAACTGAAAGTACAAGACTCTTTAGGAACGGGCCTAGAATCACGTCTGATGCAGTGCAAGCTTTGTTTGTTTTTCTAAGCTTTTTCAGGGATTTTCTCAGATTCTGTCGAAGGGTCGGTGACACCAAGAGGATCCACGTCACAAATCCCAGTCGCTGATTGATCCATTTTGTTTGCGGAAGAATGGTCAGCCGTGCAACTTTGTTTACATACAGGCAGGACCGCAGGAGGCAGCAGTCGAAAGAAAACCGGCAAGGGCCATTGAGTAGACGCAGACGCCGAAAGGAGCTCATCTTTACTTCGTGCTGCAGCACTGTGGATGCACGAAGCTTAACTCACTCGTTTTACGTCAGGAGCCATGCGCCGTGATTTGCTCTGTCATTATTCAAGCAGAAGTGATCACCGGCGCCTTTTTGAAAGTGTGGAAATGATCAAAGATGCCTTTTTAGATGAAATTCTAAGAAAGCCTTGATACTAGATGATCTGCTTGCCTGATCTAATGAAGCATGGAGAAAGACTCAAAAGTCTGCTCTCTTTGTTCTGCCTTGTCAATGGTGATATTGATTGCCAGATGGGTTCTAAACAACCAAACAATCCACAGTGCTAGGAACAGGTTAGCCTCGTCCATTCTGTTTTGGACGCCTTTTACATCTATGTGCAAACAGCATTTACGTGGCATTTTTCAGTGGTAAGGTGATGGATAAGAAGACAGATTCTTTCGGAGCTATGGACATTGGCTGAACTTAAAAGGTTCCTTTCTGTACTGAAAGGATTGTTGGCGAGGCATCAAAGCAGGCCACTTCATATATAATCATAATACTAGATTAAAAAAACATATTGTGGGATCTCTTCTAGTTCAATGTTGAAAGGAGTATAACGTTACCACGTCAATAATTTTGCTTCTTTCTTGGCATTGGAATGAAAGCAACAACAGCTCACTAGGTAGGACTAAGAATGCGTATCGGCAGAGCCTACCCTACCCTGCTTATGTGCTCCTTTCTTGGCATTGCGTGCTAGGCAAACGAGAAAAACGCTGTGCAAGTTCATTTCCAAGCTATGTTATGTGAAGGTTCAGAGGATCGGAGCAGATGGCTAGGCGGAAGACTTATGGTTACAATGAAGGTTCAGAGCAAACGCCTTCACTGCATGATAGAGAACATGCCGTCCTAATTATCTGCACTGACAAATGGCCGCCTTAGCAACAGTTGACTTTTGCGTTGTGGTTCTAGAAGTTTAAATGTCAAAAAGGTTACGCCGAAACGTATCCAAAGTTTAAATGTCTCTGTTTTGGACCCCTTTTACATCTATGTATGTGCAAACAGCATTTACGTGGCATTCTTTCGGAGCTATGGATATCGGCTGAACTTAAAAGGTTGCTTTGTGTACTGAAAGGATTGTTGGCGAGGCATCAAAGCATGCCACTTTAGATAATCATATTACTAGATTAAAAAAACATATCGTGGGATCTCATCTAGTTCAATGTTGAAAGGAGTATAACTTCATCGCATCAATAAATCTGAAGGTAGGACTAGAATGCGTATTGGCAGAGCCGACCCTGCTATGTGCTCCTATCTTCTTGGCATTGCGTGCTAGGCAAACGAGAAAACCGCTGTGCAAATTCATTTCCAAGCACTGTTAGGCGAAAGACTTATGGTTACAATCGACCTGTTCGCTGGTTGGTTTTTGGACTGGTTTGGGCTGGCTGGTGATGGTTTGTTGTGAGAGAAAAACATTGTTGGCTGGCTGGTTTGGGCTGGCTGAAACCAACAAGCGAACAAGCCGAATGAAGGTTCAGAGCAAACGCCTTCACTGCATGATAGACAATATGCCGTCCTAATTAACATCTGCACTGACAAATGGCCGCCTTAGCAACAGTTGACTTCCCGTTATAGTTCTAGAAGTTTAAATGTCAAAAAGTTTACACTGAAAGGTATCCAAAGTTGCACCTTCTTCCAATCTTATCACATCACCTTCAGATAATCAGATTCGACCCCTTTTAATCATTGTGTCAGCCCTATGACTATAAACTGTTGAATTTTCAGCATGAAAATGCCAGGCTCTGGAAACAGTTGAAATTTCAACACAAGAAACATGCATATCTGATTCAACAACTTTTCATTTCTCGTGTATTCAGACGAACAGAACAGAAGTACAGAACTACAAGCAGTATATCGAAAAAAAATTAGAGTGTGTGTACTGGCGCTAAATTCGGCTTGTAGAAGCTTTTCCTCCTGAACAAATCACCGAACTTGCGGAATATCGGCCTCTTCTTCTTGTGCTTCATGGAATCCTCCATGTCAACGTAGTGGCTCTCGTCGACGTGATCGAACTCGTCGTCGAAGTCCTCCATCGCTGCGTCTGCTGCGGACTTGAGGTCGGCAATGTTGCTCAGCGACGCGAACACCCGGTCCTTGGGGTTCAGGTTCCTCATCCGCGCCGACTGCGAGAGGCCCGTCTTCAGCTTGCCCGGCTCGCCGATCGAGTATCCCCGGCGGCTCGGCGTGCGTGGCTTGTCTGCCATCCACCGCTGCGACGCCGACTGCGGCGTTCCGTTCTTGCTGCCAATACCATTTGGCAGGCGCTGGTCGAAGCCGTAGTCCGGCGCGGGGGCGGTCTTGGCGGACGCGGGCGTGCTGCACACCGTCGTCGTGGCGGCGAGGAGGCTGTTGAGCTCCTTGAGGCTGCCCTGCGCCGCGGCCTCGCTGACCTTGATGCTCTCGTACTCCTGGCGGAGGCTCTGCAGCGCGCTTTCTTTGTCGGCGACGGCGTCGTTGAGGCGCGCGTTCTCGGCCCTGGCGAGCTCGAGCGAGTCCTTGATGACGTTGGCCTCGGCGACGGCCTGCTTGAGGATGTCCCGCAGGCGCGCGTTCTCGTCGCGGATGACGCGCTGCGACTCGACCAGCTTGGTGTTCTCCTGGCGCGCCCGGTTGACGTCCTCCTCGGACGCGCGCACGCAGTCGAGGAAGACGCGCTCCTTGTCGCCCCACGCCGCCACGCACTCGTCGGCCTCGAGCCTGCACCGGTCGCGCTCGGCGGACACGGCGCGCAGCTCGGCCTCGGCGGCCTCCAGCTCGGCCTGCGCCTCGGCGAGCCAGGCCTTGACCTGCTTGGCCTCCATGGTGACGTCGGAGAGCGCGACGGATAGGTCGTCCAGCGCCTTGCGGCTCCTCTCCTCGCCCTGCATCGCCGCCCGGAGCTCGCCGCGCAGGACCCTGATCTCCTCGTCCGCGCCGCCGAACATGAGGTCCCTGACGCTCGTCCTCTGCTCCACGCCCATGCCGCCGGCGCGCCGCGCGGACGCGGCCTCGAGGCTCTTGTTCGCCTGCTGCAGCGTGGCGATCTCCAGCTTGGCCTCCTCGAGCGAGATCTTGGTCTGCTCCAGCTGCTTCGTCTGGTATATCAGCGACTCCAGCATCTTGCGCTCCGACTCCTTGGACTTGTCCACCTCCCGCTCCAGAAGCTGCACCTTCTCCGCGACGGCCCTGGCGCCGTCCTCGCCGTCCCGCCTCAGGTCCTCGAGCTCCCTCACGGCCCGCGCCTTCTCCTCCCGCTCCCTCCGGAGCTCCTCCTCCAGCTGCGCCACCCGCTGCTGCTGCATCGCGCCAACGCGGCGCCGCCTCTGCCGAACAGGAGACCACCAAGAGCCGCCGCCGCCGTTAGAAACAACAAGTTTAAATGTCCTGTCCTTAATATATACCGGCCGCGGCCAGCGCCCCTGATCGGTGATCACTCCATTCCAAAGCCGTCGGCTTCGTGCGTAACGTAGCGTGACTAGATGGCGACAAATTAAAAGGCAGGGCAGGGCAGTACGTACCTCCGGTGACGGGGACGCCTTGGAGCCGGCGGATGAGCGGCTGCGCTGGAGGCGAGGGGACGACGGCTTGCGGTCCCTGGAAACGGACGAGGCGGTGGCGGTGGCGGCACCCCTGAGCCCGGCCTCGAAGGAGCCGGATCTGCGAGGCGAATCCCAGCTCATGAAACCGTATCGCCGGGCTAAATAGTCAAACAATAAAAGAACACACAGACACAGGGAGGGAGTGGCAACGGAGAGATCCCCGACCCCGAGCCCAGCCGGGAAAGAAGGATCTATAGGCAGGGAGGGAGGAGGAGGGAAACAAGCCAGTCAGGACTCAGGGTCTCGGCTGCTGAAAGCTGAATTCTCACTCACCTCGGCCTGGCGGACAGCATCTCGAGCACGCGGCGGGCGGCGCGGACTCCGAGGCCGGGAAAAGAAATCCGTGTCAGAGGGGAACGGAATAGAAGAAGGCCTGGCGCAACATGGCGCAATTAATACCAGGCCACCGCCGAGGACGGACGGGGGTGATCGTGGAATCAGAGAACGAAACCGAACAGCGAAGTGAGGCCACGCCGTGGGAATGGAAACGGATATACTGAGAAAAATAAACGGAGCCGGCTTGGATTTGTTTACATGTAGCATTGTGCGCGTCGTCGCGGCAGGCGAGGGCCGCAAATGGCGGGTCGTGGACTTGTGGGTAGGAGGAGCGCGGGAGGAGGGTCCGTGCGTTCGGAGCCTGGTGCGGAGTGCGGACAGGGCTGGGGTCAACGGCGGTGGTTTTGGCTCGGTTGGCGCGGTGTTTTGCGCCCTATTCGTTTAAAGTCTACGAACAATATTTTTCTTTCACACTAAATCAGTCAACGGTACTTTCAGCTATGACTTATCACCCAAATAAACTCAAACGAACACGGCGTTGGCTGGTTTTCTTTGATCGGGCACGGGGACTGTGAGTGGCCGTTTGTTGTGTATGTGTGCCGGCGCGGACTGCGGACGGCCCCCCGTCGTATGCGTGGGTTGCCTGCCGGCTGCCGACCGGCGCGTGGAGGGCCGAGTTTTAAATGGGCGGGGGTGCGGTTGCTCGGACTGGGGACTGCTGAAAGAAAAATTCCGTGGAAGCTGCGGCCACGTGAGAGGCGGCCCGTTTCAGGAGCGGGGGGTGGATCGCGTCGCGGTGAACCGGTGACGAGCGGTCGGCGGCAGCCCGAACCCGAGTGCCCGACCCGGCTGCTGATCGTTGATCGTTGATCGTTGAACGGGGTAGGCAGGTCCAAGTTTTCTCAGCTCATCGTTCCTACACGGATCTTTCCCTTATTTTTTCGGTTGAAAGTCCGGTGAATGAGTGAATGGGTCAATCAGATGATCACGGAGTTTCACAAATCTTTTTTCAGAATTGCAAAAATTAATTGCAGTAGACCATAACAATACCTTGAGTATATACGAGCAAACGAACAAACTTTTAGTATTCAGGCGCAGCTGTCAACACTGCTGATGAGCTGAGCTCATGATGGGTGCCGAGATACTCGTAGGAGGCACCAACGTGTTGATGGCCTCGTTATTGCAAAAGAATGAAATATCCAAGCAAATCAAATTGATCTGACATGACGTAACGATCCGCAATTATAGGTGGAAAATCTCAAGTGCCGGCTCGATTTTGGCAGCCTATGTTTATTTTCCTGTATTTTTCATTCACGAGCACTGCCATTTCCGCATTTATTTTGGGCTTGGTCTTGCATCTCTCTCCCATGTCGACGAGGAGTGAAGTGCGTTTTAGACATGTGCTTATGCACAAACACAAAAGCTTATCACAAGTTCACTACCTAGCACTCAATAGTCTTAGGACAGCTCCAACAGTACAATCTAGTACTCAATATTCTTAGGGCAGCTTCAATAGTGATATTTCAACTAACTCATAGGAATGCACCTTAACATTTTGCTTATGCGAAGAAGAGGAACAACAGAGCAATTTTTCATTCCCCCGATCAGGCTCAAACGAACTACGAGACTGTTATTGGGACCATGCATGGTGATATACGTATACGGGTGAGGAAAAAGAAAGGGTTAATTGGATTCATACCATTATAATTTTCGATGTTTAGATAAACGTCATTATTGTTCGTCTATTTTGAAGCATGACATTATAATTCTTCGTTTCCCAAAAAAAAAACCACTAAATATGTATGGACACAGCTTGGGCCAGCTGCAGCGTATACGAAGACGTATACTTCATCACCCCTGTCGCTGGCACGCGGGTTCCACATGCCATCTTCTTCTTCCTCCTCTCCTCCTCTCTCTCTCTCCATCCCGACGCGGCCACGTCCACGGCGAGCAGCAGCAGCAGCATGTCGGCAGCCCGCGAGCAGCAACCCATCTCCTCCCGCTCCTGTCGCGACCAAGCTCGCCTGCCGCGAGGACCAGGCCCCCTCCTTTCCTTCCGCGTCCCCCGCTCTACCCTCACAGCAGTCGTAGCGCCATCCGCACACCTCAGGCGCGCCAATCACAGCCGCCATGGCGGCATGCCTCTGAGCTCGCGACCGGCTCCTCTTCTCTCCCTCTCTGCCCTGTATAAGCTGGGCCTCGGCACCGCGAGCACACGCCTCCACCACTCCACCACTACCCGAGCCCTTCCCCACTCTCCAGCACCCATTTTCGCCGGCACAGCAGCCATTGCCGAGCTCGGTTTGAGCTCGCTGTTCTCAGCGCTCCGACCGCCTCCGACCTCATTTCCTCCTCCGTCGAGTTCGCAGAGGCACTACGAGTCCGTGAAACCGCTCCTTCGCATCAACCCACGCCAGCAACACCTTCGCCGCGAGCTCGCCGGAGTTGCCGTCCGCCTCGCCTCGGCTCCCTCCCTCTCCGGTCAGCATTCGACGACAAGAAGCCCACCATCGGCGTCGTGGTGAGCTCCTTCTCCGTTTGCATCTCTCCCCAGCGTATCCCGTGGCCCCTAGCTCAACTCTGAGCCGACGCGCGGCGAGCAAGCCATGTTCAGAGTGTGCAAGGGAGAGAACAGAGAGGAAGACAGCCCGCAAGTAGCAGCAGCAGCACGCCGCGGGCGAGCAGCGGCACGTCGGCCAAGCCGCGAGCTCCGCGCCGGCCGCGTCCTCGGCGTGCTGCTCGGGAGGCGAGCTCCTCACCGGCCGCGTCCTGCTGCTCGGCTGTGGCGCTCCCGTCGCCGGCTGCTCGCCCATGGCGCGCGGGGTCACGACAGCGGCTCGTCGGCTTGCCCGCAAGCCCACAACCGCCGCATCCGGCAGCACCCGCCGTGGCCGCGTCGGGATGGAGAGAGAGAGCCGGAGAGAGATGAGGAGAGGAAGAAGATGACATGTGGGGCCCGCGTGTCAGTGACAGGGGAGATGAAGTATACGTCTTCGTATACGTCTGCAGCTGGCCTCAGGCTGTGTCCATACGTATTCAGTGGCATTTTTGTGGGAAACAAAGAATTGTAATGGCATGCTTCAAAATAGGCGAATAGTAATGGTGTTTTTTCAAACATCGAAAATTATAATGGCATGAATCCAATTAACCCAAAAAGAAATGATATGGAACCCATGTCAAGATCCTTATAATTAGATTATTGAAAAGCTTTGTATTATTTACTATCTTTAAATTGATGTAGCAAAATATGAGTTAGTTTTCTAGTTCAATTCTTAGAGAATAGAGATGCCCTCACAATGGAGGAACTTAATCAACCTGGGATCCAAAATTGTTACCTATTTAAGACCTAATGTAACTATTCCCACTGCTTCATGCAATGGGCGTTTCATTTTTTTTAGAAACGGGAATATGAACTAATATTCCAGCCTCTATACCGATTGATACATAGCTGTCCAAAAGCACACCCAACAGTACGTCCAATATACAAAAGAAAAGGAAAAGCACAAGGTTCGCCAAACTTAGACGCCTAAGCTTAGGTACAGGGAAGTCTTCCAGTGAAATTCTAGCCATGAGAAGCAAAAACATCCATAACGGTCGACTTAAGCACACGACAATGGGCGTTTCATAGTGGTAGTAAAACAATTATGCTTTAATGATGTCGTGTTGACTTAAGAAACTAAAATGATACCTATGTGATTTTTCAGACAAAGCTAAGCGTTGTTTCTGTCTCATTAATGAAGTAAATGATTCTATTGTTGTTAAGTCATCATCACATGGCTTGTGGTGAGCAAAACATAGTTAAGTCAGGCCATGTGTCAGCAACACATCGGACATGTTTAGTATGTTTAACTCTGTGCCGGATCTAGAAGTGCCACACAAGAAGACTATTACAAAGCCAACTTTAGTTAAACTCACTGCAATCCTTAGTTCCTCTAGGAAAACCAACTAGGGGTACAATGATGGCATGATGAACCAAAGAATGGCTTTCACTTATAACAAAACTGACCCAACCCCTATGCGTTGTTGCTTCTTTTGCTTTTTATTATTCTCTTTGGAGCTATGAGTATTTTTGAATTTTTTTCACGTGTTTAGTGTTTTTTCTTAGTTACTTATGTCCAATCGTAGAAGGGCAGGCCTGGTGCAGTGGTGAGAGCTGTCTCACTGAGTCACCAGGTCATGGGTTCGAAGCAACCTCTCCGTAGATTTTGCGGGGAAAGGCTTGTCTCGGTTTATCCCTTCCCCAGACCCCACTCATGTGGGAGCCTCCGGCACTGGGTCTGCCCTTTTTACTTATGTGCAATCGTCTATACTCTTTTTGAAGACTAAGAATCCTTAGTTCCGCTTTAGGGCATGTGTCAGAGATATGGGCCAGAGGTACCTGCACCGCCTATATATATGACTACCACCGAGCTATCGGCCTAGCAGCCGTCAAGGAGGAGGCCCGCAAGGGTTGACGCGATCAACCAACGTGGAGATCAAGGCAAGCCAAGGCGGACGTATCTGGACGATAGCGAGGATCAATCTGTGCTAATAAACTAGAAAATAATCTGTTAGCCCGATCGCCCTCTCCGTAACCCTACCTCTCCAGCCTATATAAAGGAGGGTAGGAACCTCGGGCTCGGGATCCAATCTTCCACCTTTTCCATCTACCTCGTAGCTAGGAGCAACAGCCCCTGTAATTGAGCATACGAACACAAGAGCAGCCGTACCACTGGAGTAGGGATTAGTGTGCACCACTCCCCGAACCAATATAAATCTCTGTGTCTCGTGTGCTACTATCCGATTTCGTCTACGCGATCACGTTGCTGGATATTGCTGGAGCAAAATAATCCGACAGCATGGGTCACACAAGCCCTAATATGTTTGCGACAAATCTTTGACTAAGGTAGGTAGGGCGTTTGGATGTGACAAAGAACTATGCTTCTCTTCATAATCACTAGAAACCTCATCAAGCGGTTAAAGACACTATTGATTTTAGGTAAAAACACTTATAGTGATTCTCCCTTTTTGTAGAGATCAAAATCAAATCTAGGGTAGCTTTCCTACCTTCCCTCTAATCTAGAAATATTTTCTATTGATTTTCTTTAAGTGAAACCAATTAAATTGATTGCTTTTGAATTGTTCTTCACCCACAAAAATACCATTTTTTTTTTGTAAGACTCATCTATATTTATGATTTTTCATGTAAAACAATGATTTCCGCCAAAGAATGAGAATCCAGGGATCTAGCCAAACGATTTGAGAAAGCGATTATGATTCACCGGAAGAAACATTTCTAGCTAGGAAGAAACTAAATTCGAAAAGTTTAACCTGAATCTCTACCAAACACACATACACTTAATTCTTGTGGCAAAAAAAAAAAAAGGATATAAGACTAGATAAGAAAACATAGTCTATGCTTTATTATGGATCAGGATGTCAGGTGGCTAAGAAGTCAGAGAAAGAGCTGTGTCAAGTATCCCATACTCCGTGTACTATTAAAATTATGGCTACCTAATCTTAAACTCCTTTTGGATCCGGGGCTAATCACTACCCAGCTAAAAATTAGCCCAAATTTCTCTAGCCCACCCTAACAGAAAGCTAATTAATGGGCTATTTTTTAGCCTAGCCTCAAACTAGTGACTAGCCAAGAAACCCCAGCTATTTTGAGCTAAAACTAGCTCTATCTTTAGCTGGCTAAAAATTAGCTCTAGCTGATCCAAACAGGCCTTTAGACACGGCATATTTAATTGCCAATCTAACGTGACTCTATTAGTAAGTTGGTAAAACATTTTGTCAGTCCCGCTGCCGCTGCCCTCCTATTGCACTTCCTCCCAGTCTCCAACCTCCAACCTCCAATCCAATCGATGCCGTCCTGGAACTGGTAGTATATGCCACACATTTACGGGAAGGCCAGCAGTGAGCATCATCACAAATTTCCTTCTCTGAGAAAGCAACAAATGGCAGGCGAGGACGAGAACATTGACGGGAAAGCAGCATGTGCAGACTGAAGTCTAGCAGTAAGGTCGTCACCGTTGCTCCTGTCAGCTGTTGCTTTCTGGGCCGGCAAGTCCGGATCTGCGACTCTGAATCCCATGCTGGGATCCCCAGTTTGGGACGCGCATGCGGCGATGCTCATGAGTGGCGGTCCTTCCCAAGAAGGCAAGATTTAAAGAACGCGTTTGCCCTGCAGAAAATGAGAGGGCACATCACCGATGCCGCAGCCTCAACACCGCCCTGTAGGTTGTAGGAATAGGCAGGTTGGGCTCGGAAGTCGGAATCGGAATCATGCACGGGGCAATGAGGCATGTGCTCCTTCGGGCGCTGGACTTCGTTTCCCGAACCGGGCGTCGGCCATTGGACGTCTGAAATACTCCATCCGTCCCAGAATATATGTCGTTTTCGATGTTCGTGCCACGACTTTGACTCAATTTGTATAAAATATGTACAATATTTGTTTCTCCAAATAAATTTGTTAAAAAACTAGATTCAAAGATCTTTCCAATGATGTTAATTATGTATCATAAATAATAATATTTTTTAATATATATTTTGTTAAAGTTGTTTCTCGGGAAGCGAGAACGACAGATATTCTGGGACGGAGGGAGTAGGTGCCTCTCACACACATTGCGTCAGTTTGGATTAGACATTAGAACATGAAAATGGAATTGGAAATGCTGCGGACAGGGCATCCGTTTGGTCCGGACACTCACGTTGGTGGGCCTACCCGACCGGCCAACACTGTCATCTATCTCCCTGATGCTCAAAAAATATCTCCGCTCTCACTTTCCTCTTGAATCGTCACTACGTCTGCATCCATTCTCGAACCTACCCTTGAATCGCCGCCGTGCCCACACCACCGCAGCGCACTCCATCGTGACTGCGGTCGCGGTCGCAACGCGACGACGTGCTGCACCACACCTGAGCGCCACCACTGCCTTCCTATCTCCCCACCGCCACTCACCACTCGTCGCCGAGTTCTCCGCGCCGACGTGGCGTGGTCCACGGCGACTGCTCGACGCGGCGTTCTTCACCGTGCCCAACTGCCAGCCTGCCGCCATCCTCTCTCTCCACTACACCCGAGCGCCGCTTGCTGGCTACCGCAGTTCCCTACCAAGTGGGCCATGGCCACCGGCGATGTCGTGCTTCTAGTGTTTCACAAGCATGTTTTCAAATATTTTATCTGGATATTGCGTATGTTGCAATGGCTAAAGTGTTTCAGGTGTTTAAGACGTATCTTTCAAGTGTTTCATCTGGATGCTGCAGAAGTATATGTAGATGTTGCTGAGCATGCATGTTGCAATCATATGTTTTAAGTGTTTCTGGTGTTTCATACATATGTTGCAAGTGTTTTATCTGAATATTGCAAAAGTAGATCTAGATATTGCCGCGTTTGCAATGGCTTTTCAAGTGTTTTCAGGTGTTTTGTAAGTGTTTTAGGCGTATGTTGTAAGTGTTTCAATTGTTTTAGATGTGTGTTGCAATTATTTCATCTGAATGTTGTAAAAATAGATCTGTTATTGTACACGTTGCAATGGGTCTACCTGCCGCAGCGTCTGCTGCAAGCTGCTTATGCACCACCGAACGGGCGCAAACGGTTGCTCGTGGGAAACAGAGGAGGCACGAGCGATCTCCGCGTGCTGTCAGTTGGGGCGGGCGGCGCGTGCGGTCCAGGTGGGGCTAGCCCCTGCATGGGCATGGAAACGAGGTGCTGGTACTAGCGCACGGACGTGGACGTCAGTCCATGCATCCGAGCGCTAACAATCCCCCAAATGAAATTCATCGTTATAATGTGCTACCAACGTGTCTCCAGAAACTCTACACACTCTAATTTTGCACGTGTGTCCCCGGACTGATACTACAATGTTGTTACTCATTACAATTGGGAGCTACTTGCATGTTTCGAGCTACGTACAATTCGAACTTCCGTTCGAAGGTGGATTTTGTTTTACACTGTGGATCGACTAGGGTAGATCTAGACGGTTTGCTGTTGAACATGATGAACTAGAACAAGTAGAGAGTGGGAGATAGGGTAGAGATGCTTGTGTTGAACCTGAGCCTTCGGATGAAGTCGCGGTTGAGCTGGCCATTACTGGTTCGTTGATGGAGGCAGCACACGGACAGCGACGGGTGGAGTAGAGGTTGCACGGACGTCGATGCAGTGGAGACGGGACGTAGCAGTGACAACGGCGACGGTCAGCGGAGCTTCCCGTCGCTGGCTGCGCGCCCTCTTAGATCGGTCTAGGGTTTTTCGGTGGGTTTGCGGCTCACGGCGAACCTCGTGCTTTGAGCCGCCGGCCCCCACCTCTTTATATAGCGCAGTGCGACGAGGGCCCACCAACCATGTAGGGTTGGGCGCCCCCGATCAGGGCGCGAGACCAAGGCCCAATAGGCCGTTGGGCTTATTGGTCAGGAGATCAATCTAACATTCTCCCCCTTGATCTCACTATTACTTTTATCTTTAAACTTTAAAACTTCAATCCTTTTATCCTTACTCATTTCTTCATAGATGATGCATAGAGCATGTCTCATCGTCACGGTCAATCGCCGATAGATTTAACAGCTACAATGCACGTCTCTGATCTGAAATAGTTACTTTAACTTTTGGGCCCTTTATAGTTCAGGAATCATAGGCTTTCCCTTAAACCCATGCCGGCTACATGTTCTCTGAACACGTTGGGTGGTAAGCCTTTTGTAAGCGGATCCGCGAGCATCTTTTCGGTACTTATATGCTCAAGATTTATCATTTGATCCCGGACTTTATCCTTCACAACATAATACTTTATGTCAATGTGTTTGGCAGCACCACTTGACCTATTATTGTGAGCATACTGTACTGCTGGATTATTATCGCAATATAACTTCAGTGGTCTATTGATGTCTCTAACCACCTTCAAACCGGGTATGAACTTCTTTAGCTAGTTCACCTGTTCCGTTGTCTCATAACACGCTACAAACTCGGCATACATTGTGGACGATGTAGTGACAGTTTGCTTTGAGCTTTTCCATGAAATAGCTCCCCCTGCGAGAGTAAACACATATCCAGACGTGGATTTTCTATTATCTCCCGCATAATCAGAATCTGAATATCCCACTATATGGAGTGAATCAGATCTTCTATACGTCATCATGAGGCCTTTCGTTCCTTGCAAATAACGCAAGACTTTCTTTACCAATTTCCAGTGTTCTATTCCAGGATTGCTCTGGAATCTGCTAAGTAACCCGGTGACAAATGCCAAGTCAGGGTGCGTACACACTTGAGCATATTGCAAGCTTCCGACAGCTGAAGTATATGGAACCACTTTCATTTGATCGATCTCATATTGGTTCCTGGGGCATTGAAAATCCCCATATCTGTCGCCCTTGACTATAGGAGCAGGTGAGGGATTACATTTGTGCATACTGAATTTCTTTAAGACTTTTTCTATGTATGCCTTTTGTGACAGTCCTAATACCCCTTTACTTCTATCTCGGTGAATCTCGATCCCTAGAACAAACGAAGCTTCACCAAAATCTTTCATATCAAATTTTGAGGACAAAAACTTCTTTGTCTCCAGTAGTAGACTGACATCACTACTAGCAAGTAAGATATCATCCACATACAGGACAAGGAAGATAAACTCATTCTTAAACTTTGCGTAGACACAATTGTCCTCAACATTATCTTTAAACCCAAAATTCTTTATTGTCTGATCAAACTTCAAGTACCACTGTCTTGAAGCTTGTTTTAATCCATAAATAGATTTCTTTAGGCGGCATCCCAAACGTTCTTTTCCTTTCATGACAAAACCTTTCGTTTGTGCCATGTAAACATTTTCCTCTAAGTCTCCGTTGAGAAATGCCGTCTTTACATCCATCTGATGTAATTCCAAATCGTAATGTGCCACTAATGCCATTATGATTCTGAAGGAATCCTTACATGAGACTGGAGAAAAGGTCTCATTGTAATCAATCCCTTCTCTTTGTGTAAAGCCTTTTGCCACAAGTTGGGCTTTATATCTCTCTATATTCCCTTGAGAGTCAAGTTTTGTTTTGTAGACCCATTTACAGTCTACTGTTTTGGCTCCTTTAGGAATTATCTCCAAATCCCAAACTTTATTTGCATTCATTGATCTCATCTCATCTTCCATGGCCTCAAGCCACTTTGATGAATGATCACTTTTCATGGCTTTTTCAAATGAGGTGGGATCACCGTCCATTTGAAATTCTTCAGTGTTGTACACCTCATAATCAGCAGGAATAGTTGATTTTCTAACTCTTTAAGACCTTCTAGGGGCCTCCTCAATTGGCATATTTTCTGTTTGAGGCTGTTGTTGCTCCCCCTCATGTGTGGCGATAGGCTCTATAGGATCCTGAGGCACAGATTCCTCATCATCATTCATTGTTGCCACAGGCGGGATAACAACAGGTGCTGGCACCACAGTGTCTTGTACTGTTGGTGCAGCAACTGCAGGTAGTGAGAAAAATGGCTCATGAATGATCGGAGTGGGTGCATACACCCGCTTCTCTTCAAGGTCAATTTCTCGAGCTACCATGCTCCCCCTAATCATTTCAACCTCTAGGAAGACAGCGTGTCTCATTTCCACAAACTTTGTATGTCTGTTAGGACAGTAGAAACGAAAACCTTTTGACTTTTCTGGGTAGCCAATGAAATGGCAACTCACTGTTTTGGGATCTAGCTTCCCAATGTTTGGGTTAAAAACTTTAGCCTCAGCAGGGCTCCCCCACACACGCAAGTGGTTAAGTGAGGGTACTCTTCCTGTCCACAACTCATACAGTGTTTTGGGCACTGACTTACTTGGTACTCTATTGAGAATATGAATGTCGGTTTCTAACGCCTCCATCCACAGACTCATGGGTAAAGTGGAGTAACTTATCATACTACGCACCATATCCATCAGGGTATGATTATGCCTTTTAGCTACTCCATTCTGCTGAGGTTCGTCCGGTGTTGAATACTGGGCGACTATACTATTCTCCTATAAGAACCTTGCAAAAGGTCCAGGAACTTGTCCATATGGGGTATGCCGACCGTAGTACTCTCCTCCACGGTCAGACCTGACTATCTTAATCTTTAAATCATGCTGATTTTCAACTTCTACTTTAAATATTTTAAATTTATCCAATGCTTCTGTTCTTTCTTTAATTGGATAAATGTAGCCAAACCGAGAGTAATCGTCTATGAATGTTATGAATGAATCATAACCATCCACACTTTTCACAGGAAAAGGACCACATATGTCTGTGTGAATAATCTGTAGAATTCCTGTGCTTCGTTTGACATCTTTCTTAATTTTCTTTACATACTTTCCTTTTATGCAATCTCTACATTGTTCTAACTCTGAGAGCTCTAATGGAGGAAGAATATCATTCCTCACTAGTCTTTCTATTCTTCCCCTTGAAATATGGCCTAAACGACAGTGCCATAATTTCGACAACGCATCGTGAGCTCTCTTTCGTTTTCTGTTTCCATTGTTCGATGAGGATACATTTTCATTCACATCACATACGGAATTCACATTTTCACGAAGTGATAACAAATAAAGCTCGTCTTGTCGGAAGGCAAGACCAACACATTTATTATTAAACAATATCTGACATTTGCCATTTCCAAAATGGCAATCATAACCATCATGGTCCAACTTTGATACACTAATAAGGTTTCTTTGCAAAGAAGGTACATAAAGAACATCTCTAAGAAAAAGTATGAAGCCATCTGTAAGCTCTAGAGGAAGATCTCCAACGGCCTCAACATCTGCTTGTACTCCATTTGTGACTTTAATGAAACTTTCGCTTCTTTGCAAAGTTCTCATCGAACGGAATCCCTGTAATGAATTAGCAACATGAATAGTTGCACCTGAATCAATCCACCAAGTAGATTTTGAAAACTTTATATACAAGGATTCATTTACGAACGTAATAATATTCTCACCTTTATTCTTCATTATCATCTTTAAGAAATCAGGATAATTCTTTTTATAATGTCCTGTCTTCTTGCAGTGGAGACACTAGTCTTTGGCCACTGGAAATTGCTGGTTCTGAGACTGTTGCATGGGACCTTTTCCAGATAACTTGGAGGAAGAGCTGTTATTATAGTTCTTTTTCTTATCTTTTAGGTAGTTGACAGAACCACCTTGTGAAACTTTTATTCTTTCCTCCTCCTGCACACACATGGCTATGAGCTTTTCTAAATCCCATTTTTCAGGCTGTATGTTGTAATTAACAACAAATATGTCAAATTCTTTGGACAAAGAAGCAAAAATCAAATAAATAAGAAACTCATCCTTGAGTGCCAAATCCATTGGTTTGAGCTTAGATGCCAGATTGCTCATTCTCAGTATGTGCTCTCTAATGCCACTGCCGCCACCAGAGTACCTTTCTGTAACCAGCTGCTTGATCAGCTGGGTTGCATATGTCTTTGAAGAGCTAGTGAACTGACTCTTTATTCTGTCTAGGTACTCTGTGACCGTGTCATAGTCTAGAATTAAGCCCACAATAGCAGGCTCAATGGTGTTCTTTATCACTGCCAAACACTTCTTGTTGGCAGTAACCCATTTCCTATGCTCAAGGTCATAGGACATCTTTACGGGAGCAAAATCCCGCTCTCTATTCTGCCATGCAGCATCAGTCTCATCTGTCTCCCTCACGGGTGCCACAGGTTCTTTAGGGCACGGTGTGGTGACAACCCAGTCCACCTCAGCGAGGATAAAGACCAGGTCTATCTTTTTCTTCCACTCAATATGGTTATCACCTTTTAGAGTGGGGATCTCTTTGATACAACTCATCAAGTTGTATCTTCCTGAAAACACAATTCAAATAGTGTGAGAATAGAAATAACAACAATAATTGCATGCCTTAGTTTAACGTTGGTCAAAATTAAAACATACAATTATTTTCTACACTAATTCTACATCACCGTTGGGCAGAAATAGAATTAATGTATAACAAAAATATTATAATATTGCCATTAATCAACGTTGGTCAGAATAACAACAATATTATAATCAATTTAAATCATTTCCATTTTCAAAATTAAATTCTCCCGTTGGTTCGAATTTAATAATAAAAATTACATCTTTAAATACGCAGTGGAAACTTTAACATTTAATAATCTTTTTCCTATTTTCCAGAAGCAAATTTACTATTTACTGAACAAAAAATATCGTTGGATAAATTTTGTACAGAAAATTATCATAAAAAATCAATTTAAATTGATCAAACTGTTTTCTAGAAAATAAGAAAAACAAAAACTGTGACTTTACTATTTATTTGGCCATTTTGGCCCAGCCAGCACACGCGCGGCCCACGGCCTGCTCACGCGCGCACGCGCGCCAGCGCATCCCCGCGCCCAGGCCGCAACCTGGGCCTGGGCCGGGAAATCAACCAGCGCCCTTTCCCGCCTGGGCTGCGGCGCTGGCCCAGTCGCTCGTGGCCGTCCATCTTCATCCGACGGCTGCCCGCGTGCGTCGCGAGATCAAAACCCCGGCGACCGGCGCGGCGCCCTTGACCTAGCGTCATTCGGCTTCGCTCTCTCTCTCTCTCTCTTCGCCCCTCACTGCTCTCTCCTCTCCACTCAGTCCCGCCGCAGCAGACACCGAGCGAGGAACTTCGACGGCGAGAGAGATCAGCAAGCCCCGGCGCCGTCTCCGGCCCCCTCGCCGGCGTGCGCGCTCCCCAGCGGGTGAGCGCGCCGCCGTCGAGCGACCTGGTCGCGGCGCCCTAGTGGCCGTTCCGGCGAGCAGATCACCCTCGGCCGGCCCTTTCTTTTCCCCTCGCGGCGGCGTGCACGACGGTGAGGTGAGCCGAGCCGAGCCACCCTCTTCCTTTTCTTTCCCCTTTCGGGTTTTTTTTATTCGGATTTGGCCCGATTTTCCGATTAGGGTTAGGGTTTGCTTTTCCGATTTGAAATCGGTTCTTTTCCCCTTCTCAGTCAATCACCGAGCGGGTTAGGGTATAGGTTGGGGACGGCACTGTTTTCCCTGAGCCACGGCCGAGCCGGGCCTCTGTCCGCGCGCCAACCATGGCGGCGATGATAGCTTTTCCGCGCGACGGCGGTGTCGGGAGGACCGGGTAGGTACCCCTCTTCATACTATTCCTTCCCTAAAACCCGATGTAGGGTTAGGGTTTCATCAGATCCGATTCGAGATCGGGATCCTTTTCATCCTTTTCCCGTACCCAGATCTACCGCTAGAAAAAAATGTCTCTGGTACCGTTGTTTTACACTGTGGATCGACTAGGGTAGATCTAGACGGTTTGCTGTTGAACATGATGAACTAGAACAAGTAGAGAGTGGGAGATAGGGTAGAGATGCTTGTGTTGAACCTGAGCCTTCGGATAAAGTCGCGGTTGAGCTAGCCATCACTGGTTCGTTGATGGAGGTAGCACACGGGCAGCGACGGGTGGAGTAGAGGTTGCACGGACGTCGATGCAGTGGAGACGGGGCGTAGCAGTGACGACGACGACGGTCAGCGGAGCTTCCCGTCGCTGGCTGCGCGCCCTCTTAGATCAGTCTAGGGTTTTTCGGTGGGTTTGCGGCTCACGGCGAACCTCGTGCTTTGAGCCGCCGGCCCCCACCTCTTTATATAGCGCAGTGCGACGGGGGCCCACCAACCATGTAGGGTTGGGTGCCCCCGATCAGAGTGCGAGACCCAAGGCCCAATAGGACGTTGGGCTTCAGGAGATCAATCCTACGCATTTCATATTGCTAACGGCACGTAGTACGTAGAGTGCTCGTTATTAAGCCGAAAAAGCCCCCAAAAAGCCGAAAATATGAAAAAGGATTGCTTTTTTTTAGGGGAATGAAAAAGGATTGCTGGCTTTTTGCTCCTTCATGACCGCCCGTTTAGCCCAAGCGTAACTCGAGAAAATGAGGAGAGTTAAAGGCCTCAGGATTTTGGAAATTGGAGCCCAACGCTGCATTTCCCAACTGGAGGCCCAAAATCAACCTCAGCCCCATTTCCCTTTTATTTCCCCTCTCCTCCATTTCTAGGCGAACGAATTTTCTGTTTGCTAGTCTCGCACAAAACCTGAAGAAACTCGAAGCGGAACCGAACCAAACCGAGCGCGAGACTGCGAGGAGCGGAGCAGAGGCGAGCCGGGGCGGGGAGGGCGAGGAGGAGCAGCAATGGAGGCACTGCTGGAGCTCGAGAAGGTGCAGAGGGTGCTCTCCCTCATGAGTTCACGCGGCCTCTCCCACACCGACTCCAGCGGCGGCGGCGGCGCTGACGCCGACCGCTTCCTCGCCCAATTCCTCCTCTTCATGGTACAGTTTTTGGGGTCGCCCCTCTTCCTCCGTCTCTACGAATTCAATCGACTCGGATGTGTTGGAGCGTGATCCTTACGAGTGCGCCGGTGGCCTCGCGCAGGGGCGAAAGGGCAAAATAGATGAATAACTAGGCGGCTAAACTTCAATTTTCCTTCGATTTGATATGGTATGGAGTGTGTCTAGGATAGCATAGGGGGGCCTCCGCCGCCCCTCTCTGCCTTCGTCCCTCGCGGAGGCTTTTGGTTAGGCCACGGGTTTAAGCGCGTATGTGCTGTTCGTTTTGCATTTTGATGGGTTTATTCGATGAGGACGGTTTCGGTTGTGTATTTGCGCACGCGGAGCTCGTTGCAGTGTGACCTCCGATCGATTTGATGACATGTTGAATGTTGTATTGACCTGCCGTTGATTGGTGACATGTGCTCACTGCTCTCGCCAGGTCTGACGTTTTGTTGGCAATGACAAGCAACATGTGTACTTGTGCAGCTGTGCTCGTGTTCTCGAGTTTTAGTCCAGTTAGCTAGGTGCCTAGATCGAAGGAGATTACACCACTAGTGCAAGTATGGTCCGTCGAGATTCATAAATTGGCAGCAACTGGAGACTGGATCAGACTGATTTGCCACATTGGTCATGAGCAGACAGCAGTGTAGGTGCTTTGCATAATTTATTGAATTTTGCTGTGGCTTATTGTTAGCTAAGATTTTTGAATTACTATTTAACTTCAATGATGCAACGCAGTTACTTCATTACCTTGCTTTGATGATCAGATTCATCACACTAGTTTGCTTTATTGTTTT
Source organism: Miscanthus floridulus (assembly GCF_019320115.1). Taxonomy (NCBI): domain Eukaryota; kingdom Viridiplantae; phylum Streptophyta; class Magnoliopsida; order Poales; family Poaceae; genus Miscanthus; species Miscanthus floridulus. The sequence goes on from NC_089590.1 coordinate 50,250,826, forward strand.
CATTGCTCCTCTGAATTTGGTATCTCCTGCTAACACATCAAAATGGGACACCAGGTGCATCTAGAACTTCTTTCAAAATTATGATCAGAAAATCTTTTGTGCAGGTGCAACCATTTGATTCTCTTACCGTGGAGAATAAGTTCCTTTTGGTCTCTGAGCTATTACCAAAGGTAATTGTATTGACACCGTTCAACTTCTTGTTCATCTTTATCCATGTGTTTTCTATGAAGAAATCATAGTGGAGACCTTTCTTTGTTAGGCTACTCCTGATACTTTGGAAGAAGTGCAGCATCTCACCCATCTGGAAGGTAGTGGTAGTAGTTGCGAAGTAATGATGATCTTACCTTGACCTTATGAGTTTATCTGGAAATTTTCTTGTTGATTGGGTCTGGAACTCTGATAAGACATAGGACTCTTTCAACCACAGCTAATCAAGATATATCTTCTGGAGGTTTACTCCAGCCAATTAAGAAGTTTAAGATGCATGCCGAGAAATCAACCATTCAGGCTGTGCCGATGGTTGGTTTTGATGCGATGACAAGAGCTAAGTCTACACTTGAAGATTTTGTACGTATTCTTTGTAGTTGGTACCCGTAAAATCCTTAATGGAAACACTTTCATGACTTAATCCTGGAGTGACCCAGGTCTTCTGGGCCCTGCTTTAGTTCTTCTTCTTTTATTTTCTCAAGAGAAACCAGTTTGCTTTTGCTTTTCTTACATCAATAAAATTTTTACCACATTAGGGGATTCCCTTACTGTTTTCGCTAAAAAAAACACTGTCATACTGCCTTTTGTTTGAGATTCTGCAATGGATGTGCTACAAAACAATCGAACCCACTTAGAGGCATTAAGTCCATGTCAAACTATCAAGTTAACTTGGAATGTATTTTGCTGTTTCTTTATTAGTCTTATAGAGAAACTGGGTCACATGTTGTTCTAAATTTCGATTTTCCCTGTTCAAACATTTAATTTTTTTGCGCCATGAGTCTATCTTGGGGACTTCCAGACAATTATATTTCCCTAAAGTCATTTTTTTCCTTCCTGAGAAAACAGTGTAGATCGTACTTTATGTTTCATGGTTTGGATGTTAACAAGCCACAAGCCATTTTCAAGTATCTACCTGTTCTTTCTTTCACAGAGAGCTACATATATCAGGTTTTTCTCCTGAAACGTGCTTCAAACTTTCTTCTTATAGTTTACGTTCTTCACTGAACAAACTAAACATTTTTTGTTGCAGTTAGATGCTTCAAATGAAGACTGTTTACATCTAGTCCCAGACGACAACACTTCAAAAGTAAGACCTGGATTATAGTGAAATAAGATATAGAGATATAGAATGCAAGTTTTGTTAAATCTGATCTACATAGGCCTTGTATTATAGTGTATACATTAGCGACCTTATCTACCATACAGGTGTTGGGAAAGAAAGAAGAAGCTCTCAATGAAACATCCTTGTCTCAAATGATTGAACCCCTTGAAGGCCTTCTTCAGTGTCAAGGATTAATGACAGATCGGTTGGAAGCTTCTCTATGTACTTGTTATGCAATAGATTCACTAATATTTGAGCTAAGTTACTCACTTTATTTTCTATTGTTTATAGACTGCGAACTGAACTCAAATCAGGCATTCAGTATTGGTCTCTAGAGAGGAAGCTCTGCCAAGCATTACTAAGAAATGAGAAGGTATGCAGAGACTTTTCTTTTGCTGTAGTTTAAAAACAAATAAGTTTCCTGATAATAGCGATGTTTCAGTAGACCATCTGTTGAATTTGATCAGACCTGTTGATCATCATTTTTCTTTTGAAAAGCTGTACGCTCTTGATACTTCAAATAGGAAGCAATGGATGCCAAGTAACAAACTATATTGGTACTTGAACTAAAAGTGAATCCATTAATAGTTAACTTACTGAATTTTATATTTCAAATCTATTGAAACTGAATGTAAGCAATATTTCCTCTTGGCAACCTCAAATATAATGCTTAGTGTTTTTTTTCCCTGTAGATCTCGATTGAAGATGTTATGAAGGCAATCCATCTCAAATCATTTGACTATCGAGTTCTTAACCTGTTGATGTTTCAACTTACTGGTCAGCATGTATGCATGCCTCTTTGTTAATAACCTACTAAATTCGATTCTGACATCTGTTTTTAAAACATGGCATCATTTTCTTTCTTGTTTATTTATTAGGTCAATGAATTGCATATGGACTTCTTGTCAGTTTCAGAATTTTTGGTTGAGATATCTGATGACCTGTGAGTATGCTCCGAATCTTACTCTCACATGCACAACAGCATATCGAAATGGTGGGAACTGCCTACTTTAAAAAAAATATGTCATGGATGATTGGCAAATTTGTAAAATCTGAGGCAAGGTAGTGCATGGGTTTCAGATGGAACTAGCGCTTCTGTTGGAACTTTTGTAAATATGAGATGTCGGTGTTGTATGTAAATTGAAACGATAATTTTATTTCGAATGACATTGTGCTTTAGTTATCATGTAACCAAACTATGAAGTATCTGCGGAAATAGAAACCCAACAACTTATGTACTGTTAGTGTACCTTAGTATGATCTGTGGGAAAATCATCAGATTAGTAGCCTTGTTATATGAATGTATATACAGTCCTGTACCTTTTTTTCCTTCTTAATTAATGAAATGACATGCAGCTCTCCTGCATTGTTCTAGACAAAAAATGTATATAGAGTCCTCAGGGGCCAATATAGGCCTAGATGCACCATGCGCTGAACAGAAACTATGAATAACTTTCAGACTTTTTTTTTGTTTTACAAGCCATGTCATCAATTGAAATAGCTGTTTCACCCGTAACTTGTTTTTGAAATCTTGCAGGTACGATTATGAGGTTAGTTGGACTACTGAATACTGATGTTCTCACTCTAATCTTAGCCGTACTAGTGTATGTCCAACTGTTGATGAAGTTCAATTTGTTTTGTAGGATGATGTTATGAACAATACTTTCAATATCCTTCGCATGTTTGCTGCAATATATGGACCATTAGAGGCACCGAATATGCTGGTGGGTAACAGACAGTCTATATGTTTAACTAAATGGCACATATCTCTCCTGATAATGTCACTCTTTCATTCCTTTATTTCAAGTGCTATCAGATATTCAATTTATTTCCTGCTTGCAAAATTGTGAGTTACGTAGGCATAAGCACATCGTGTGCTGTTTTGATATTTTGTTTATGTATCAATAATCTTGTCCAAAATTTAAGATAGTCTTTCAAATTCACTGGATGTCAACTGAGAACCAGCAGCTGATAACCATTGTACATTAGAAAAATATATTCCTCATTGCCACTGCATTTCCCATTTGTTGGACACAGCTGTAGCCAACTGTCTACATGGGTATTTCTTCTTAGGATATTCTTGTGTATTCATTGAGTATCAGCCATGTGTCCTGTTTGTTCCCCGGTAACTTGTAGATTTTAAGTGTATATGATTATTGTTCACTGAGCCAAAGCTATCGGTATGGGCATGAATAGCTGACTGGGCTCATGGGAAAACTGAGGAGGTTTACAAATCCAGTGAGAAAATAAGTACTTAAAGATAGGAATAGGTTCTACTAGATTCATTTTTGTTTATTCGGAAAAAAAGATGTATCTTTGTCTTACAGAGATAGGTGATAGGTCTATCTATTATTGGTAGCGGACACAATTTTTTTGCCCTTAGGGGTGCTCCCATCCCCATGGCCCTTGTGCATGGGGATGGGTGCACTGCATGGGAGCAAATGCCCCTAAGGCATATTTCTCTTTACAGTCTTGTGATAGGTTTACTGGATATACTGATTAGTCATATGTTGAACAGTACTGTTTGTAATGGTAATACTTGCCATGGCTGTTGTAGGCCAAGTGCATAGGTGAGGCTGAAGAGAAATATGAGAGCTTCTCAAAGAAATTGGAGCCTAGTCTCTCAGGCAGTTACTGGAGAAGATGTGAGGAAGCTACAAAGGAAGGTAGGAAAGATATTTTAGGTTCGTTTCTTCATCTGATCTGTTTTTATTTTTGGAACGCTGTCATGTTTACCATCCTATTGCAGGCGGAAAAATATCAGGCCATGCATATGGAACATGGAATATCCCTCGTGTGATAAGCAATGAAGAGTCTTTCCGACGTGAAAGATCGAACAAACACGATTCTTGTGCTGTGATAATCTGATAGGCCAATTTCATGTTCCAAGCATCTTCAGAATTGAAGCTCAGTACACTGCTAGTAAGTGTCTTACCCGTACGCACGTTTCCATTCTTGCCAGGTCAAATGCAGAAATGACCTGCAACCGTTGATGTAAGGTGCTAGGGTCTGCTCAGTGGGAACTCCTTGAGGCTATAGTAGTCCTTGGCCTACCTTGGGCCCCTTAGATGCTCATAAATGTACCCATTTCCAAGTGAAATTTCTATCTGAGCAGTTAGTCCTTGCCCTCACTTTACCTAACATCCTTAAAGTTTCTTTCCTCTGACCAAATTCTCTTGTTCCTTTTCCAGACCGTTCAATACCGATGGTTCATACGGCTATTTCATACCAACTCAGTACACAACGAGTGTCCTTGCATCTGAAGTATATTGGTTTGGTACGGAGCAATGCCGCGGTCATTTGTACTTAGGTACAATCAAATCAAATGTTTCTGTTTTCTTAGTGGCACAACCTCCACAAATCATCTCTGAAATGAAAAAGGAGGTAAATTTGGGGCATGGCAGTTGTAGTTAATGTGAGTTGTTGGTTCACAAAGATCTTGAAAAAAAAACCCTCCACCGGTGTGTGTGTGTGTGTGTGTGGGGGGGGGGGGGGGGGGGGGGGTAAACAGCCCTGAATATTGTGCTTAAGAAGAAGACCTTATCGCGCAGGTCTAGAAAAACCTCCGAACCCTGTAACAAGACATGCGAGGGGATTTTTTTTTACAACGCGCAAACTGCTCATGCGGAGGTGGGGGGTTGAACTCCCAACCTGGACCACTGGGAAGCTACCAACCGAGCTATGTGCTCGTCCGCCAAAGATCTTGACAAGCCGTTGCTCAATTCTTTGTTTTTCTGCTTGTAGCAAAAAAATTATATTATGTGTCCACCGTCGCCAGTGATTGATGCATGCAGATATCGTGACACGATTCCCTGGCTCTGAAGTCACGTACTGTATGGTCGCTGCACACAATTGACGAGATAATATACACAATAGCGGCATAGCGTGGTCCTTTGTCTTTAATGCCGTCTTCTGTCTTCAGACCATGACGCATAAACTGTTTGGTGGTGTCAGACTTTGGGGGAGGGCATTTGTCGTGGGCCTTGCATCAATTTACTGGTGGATGGTGATGCGCCGATGCATTCGGGCCTGACGTGGGTCTCGTTTTCCTGAATCATTAAACGGAGCTGCAGATTGCATCTGATCTGCAACTGCATGGGGGCGCAGATTATGCAAGAATAAAGATGGCAACGGGACCCGATACCCGACGGGTATTTGATTTATTAGGGGGACGGGGATGGGATTATATCTTTACTCGCGGGCATCTAGATGGGCAAGAATCCATACCCGATGGGTATAGCGGGTATGTGAACGTTCCCTGTTTATCCGTCCCCATTACCCGTTGGGGAACCTGACTATTTGAGCTATCATGCGAGTATTAGGCTCAAAGAAGCTCAACATAGGTATTTTGGTCCAAATCTGAACAATCATATATATAGTTTGTGTGTTCTAGGAACCCTCGTTCAATTTTTCCTCACCATCTCCATCAGCAGCACAAGCACGCATGTCTTACGAGCGCTCGTGCCCCTCGCTTCCTTAGTTCGGTCTCTCTGCCACCTTTGCTCGTCCTCCTCGCAACCTCGCTCCTTCTCCTCGGCATCTCCGAGACTCCGACACTTATACCCGGGTGAGGAAGAAACGTCTCCGATTGCAAAGCTGCGACCCTAAGTGTCCTTGTTTATCGGGTATGCAGTTCTGTTACCCGACCGATACCCGACGGGTACGAGGATGGGCAAGAATTTATACCCGAGACAGTTAATGGGGATGGGGATGGGATAAATTCTCCGTAGCGGGGAAGAGAACGTTCCGGCGATACCCGACGGGTATATACCCGTTGCCATCCCTTATGCAAGAACCTGGCAACCGTGGTTGGTGTTGGTTTTGTTGGATACTTGGGCCCAGTTTAGATTGCGAAAAATTTGGCAAAACGACACTGTAGCGTTTTCGTTGTTATTTGGCAATTAATGTCCAATCATAGTCTAATTAGGCTTAAAAGATTCGTCTCGTGGATTTCGTCTAAACTGTGCAATTAGTTTTATTTTTTATTTATATTTAATACTTCATACATGTGTTTTCGTATTCGATGTGACAGAGAATCTTAAAAAATTTGACGTTCTAGGAGGGAACTAAACAGGGCCTGGATTTGATTCATGGTGCAAGGACAAGCTGGTGGGCGCCCGGCACTGGTCATGTCTGTTTTTGCATTTAATAATAATACTATAATAATAGTGGGCTGCTGTCCTGGCGATCATGGTTGATCTTACGTATCGTCCACATGACCACAAAATGAGGGCCTCGAGGCATGGCCGCCTGGACTCGCCCATTGCTCGACGCAGACTTGGTAGAGGCCAATCCACAAGTAAGGCCTTGTTTAGTCAGGGGAATTTGGATTTTGGGGCTACTGTAGCACGTTCGTTTTTATTTGATAAATAGTGTTTAAACATGGACTAATTAGGCTTAAAACGTTCGTCTCGCAATTTCCCACCAAACTGTGCAATTAGTTTTTCTTTTCGTTTACATTTAATGCTCCATGCACGGGCCGCAAACATTCGATGTGACATATACTATAGCAACTTTTTAGAAGTTGGGGTGAAACTAAACAAGGCTAGTTCCACATATTTTCGCTCGGCATTTAGCTAGCGCAAATTGCCTGCGTCTGCGTGGGTCTGGCCGTGACTAAAAAGCTGCAGCACCGATCTCGCGCTGTAGCAGTATATATACTGTATCATTTATTTTAATTTTTTCCCAGATGCGATGGAGACGGCGGATCGCTCAACGTTGCTCTCGCTTGTGCAACTTGTATCTATAGTAGCGTTACTATCCCTCTCCTACTGGCTGGTGACAGCGTGTGCCTATGTGTGGTATATACGGCCTCTGTGAGACGCAGTATTCTAAATATAGAAATAGACAAATTATAAAATAGAGCTCACTAACATTTTGAAACATGTATTGAAAAAGACATGAAATTGCTAGAATGAACGCTGGTGCAAAATTTGACGTGCTGTGTGGTCTACGTGCGGTCTTATCAAGCCAAGGCAAATGACGACGACAAAAATTAACGATTCCTTTTTTCTGTTTTATGATATAATATTATTTAATCACATGTTGATTTAAAATCCTGTCTGGATCTAATCGCATGTTGATTTAAAATCTTGTTTGGACCCGTAGAGCTAATAGCTACTACTAGTTGCGAATATTTGGCTTATTTGGGTTCAAACGGTTCTAACTAATAGTCTACCTAATTGTTAGCTAATATCCAACCTAACAACTATCTCGCTAATTAGATCAAACTAGCTAATATCAACTAATATTAGTTATGAGCTATTAGCTAGCTAACTATTAGCATCTCATGGATCCAAACATGACCTAAAAAAGTGATAATGTATAGACGGCACCAATTTGTTTGTTTCTCTTGCTGCAGATGAGACAATCTCTGTAAAATTTGTTTGCCATGTTGAAGAACTAGTTTCTCTTATCAGAAGTACAAGTCCATTAGCTAGCAAGTTGGCACAAGCTCTATAAATCAGATATAGGCGTGTCTAGATAACCTAGGGCTAAAAATTTACTCAAATTAGCTTAGCTAGTTGGTTGACAACTAGTCGTAGGCTTGACTAATAAATTAGATCATCTATGTTGGGATGAGCTAGGGCTAAAAATTAGTTAGCTTACAATAATTAGTCCTATGTATCCTAACAGACCCATAACTATGCAATACATATGATATGATATAGATTCTGTGAGAAGGAAACAAAGTCGGCCTCGCGTGCGCCTGTCGGACTCACTTGTGGCCACGCGAGTCGATCAGCATCCGATTAACGCTGGGCTACAGTGACAGATAGATTCTACTCCTCCTCCTTTTCCAACCCATCACCCCACACCAATGCCGTCCTGACTTCACGTTACTTTGCTGTAAAAACGCACAGTACCACTGGCCTGGTCTTTGCATGGAAGTTCTGTAAGTTTGAAGCACCCAATGGAACAGCAAATATAGCTTTGCAGCCATATTGACACAGTATGTCGCCATGACCGGTGGTACATCATTTTAACCATCCTTCCACTAATCACAATCTTTTTTAAGAAGCCAGAAGGGTTTCCCCAGTGATTAATGTATCTTCAATAGATGATTTAATAGTTAATCCACATTGTGGATGCAAATAAAATCAAGAAGATCAGCTAGTGGTTTAGGAAAAGAGAGAAAATACTGTAGCAATTTAATAGCTTTTCTCGATGCCATGAACACGTTGATTTGATTTCCATAGCACAGAGAGGTGGACATCTACCCACTCAAAAATAAAAGAGAAGTGGACTTCAACGTGGGTCTGACCTACCATCATTGTGTATGCTTTGGTTTGGTCTATATATCTATATACTCTTATAATATAATAAAACCAAACCTTACTATCATCATGTACGTATGAATCAGCTATCACCTACTAACACACATTTACATGTTCACGTTAAAATGAATTTATACTAGTCTCACTAGTCCATGTCCATGGATCACTGCCAGGTTCAAACCTGGCATCACTGTTGGAATTGGACCTGACAGAGAGTAATTGGCAATGAAGGACTTCCTTATCACTGTCAGTTCCAAGACTCGCAGCGATAGGATGATGCTCACTGCCAGGTTAATCCTCTATCCAGAAGTGATAGTACGAACCTCATTGCGGGATTAGCTGCTTCAACCTAGCAGTGACATATTTCTTATTTTTTGTTGATATATTTTATTATTAAATTAAATAGAGGTTTTTGTCAAATATTTTACATTTGATATTATTAATGCATCACACTGCCATCAAGATTATACTACAATTACAATGAGTTTGGATCTCCGTCACATGATAAAACCATACATAAGATTTTGAAAAGGTATATATTATGACTTTGACATATGATATTGCATAGTTAATTTAATACACTGCATGTAGTACGACTTTAGTCAAAATACATAAAGTTTGACGGTTTCAGAAAAAAAGATAGCAAGGTAGACGTATAAAATACACTAGAACGTAATATAAAACCATCATACAACAAATAGATCGCCTAGAATGCAATGAACAGTGATAAGTTTCACATACAAGAATCAACTCGTTTATTTTGTGCCTATGGTTTTAAACTGGAGCGAATAAGGTCCGTTTGGCCTAGGTCCTGTACACCCACCTTGTTCGGTTGTTCCATACACAGTTATTGTGCCCATTCGACACCAGTCCCAAATAGTACAATCATAATGCCAACAAGAGGACGCATAATACATATCACATACGTACTAGAGAGTACAACTACACGTACAACCATTATTTGAGTACGCACACATAAGTGCATTTGATGGTTCAGAACACCAGACGAATGTTATAGTTGAGCTTTATCCCAAAACAAATGGTACGGTCGTGCCGTCGTGGCATGGATATGCACGCACATGGAGCAGTGGTAATAGTAATAGCAAAGAGGATTAAGAACTCTTGCCATTGCCACCCGAGAGGAGTACGTCGGTCACCAGCTTCTCCAGGTTGGCGTACGAGCGCCCGCCGGGCTGCGTCGCGCGCACGGCGGTCTCCCGCCACTCCACCGCGCGGTGACGCATCTCCTTTCCTTTCTCCCCGCCCATGGCCTCCCGTATCTTCTCCTCCACGGCCTCCCGCCGCACGTCGTGGCCGATCTCCACGCCCACGCCCCACTCCGTGCACTTGTACCGGCAGTTGGTCTGCTGCTCCGCGAAGAAAGGCCAGCACAGCATCGGCACCCCGGCGCAGAGGCTCTCCAGCGTCGAGTTCCATCCAGAGTGCGTCAGGAACACGCCCACCGCCTCGTGACGCAGCACGGCGTCCTGCGGGCACCAGCTCGCCAGCAGGCCGCGCCCTTTGACCTCCTCCAGGAACTCCGGAGGCAGCACGGCGGCGTCGCCGCTGACGAGGTCCGGCCGGATGATCCACAGGAAGTCGTGGCCGCTGTTGGCCAGACCCCACGCGAACTCCACCAGCTCCGCGCTGGTCATCACCGTGACGCTGCCGTAGTTCACGAACACCACGGACCTGGGCTTCCTGCCGTCAAGCCAGGGGAAGCAGCAGACGTCCTCCTTCCAAAGGTTGGAGCCCAGCGAGTCGAGCTGGCCGCCCTTGGGCACGATCTGCTCGGCGAGGAGGGCGAGCGGGCCGATGGCGTTGATGGACGCGGCAGGTGGGATCACGGCGCGCATGGCGTCGAGTGCCACCTGCTCGAGCTCGTCGAAGGTATTGAGGAGGACGGCGTCCGCGCCAGCTATCTGACCCGTCACCCTAATGGCGTAGTGGACCATGAACTCGTCGGGGTCCGTGGAGCGGATGAAGCTTGGGAAGTCCTTGAGCCGCATGTGCTTGCTCATCCCGGGCGGCGCGCACTCCACCGGCGTGTCCAAGAACCCGTTCGTCAGCTGCTCCTCTGCACGCCCAATAAAACAAACACGTGAGCACTTGCCGTACACTGAGTCGCGTGCGAGAGAGATTTCAACCACCTTTCAAGGGGAAGATGCCCTTGTCGATGAGGGTGCGGTAGTAGCGGTAGCCCATGTACCCGCAGGCGCTGGCAGTCCAGAACAGAGCGCACGGTACGCCGATCTCCCTGGCGGCTTCCAAGGTGAAGTTCATGATGTCGTCGCCGACGACGCAGGTGACCGGCGGCACGTCGGGGGAGGCGTTGAGACCTTGGAGCAGGGCCCTGAAATGCGGGAGACAGGTCTCCTCCGTGGAGCGGCAGAGGGAGGGCACGTCTTGGGTGGCGTCCGCGTCGGACGGCGGCAGGCCATCCGGGATGGTGGCGAAACGGAAGCCCGGGAGGCCGTCGAGCGCTCCCGCGCCGCGGGACCGGAGCAGGCGGCGGTGGTTGTACTCGCTGTTGACGAAGGTGACGTGGAAGCCCCAGCAGTGGAGGATCTTGCCCAGCTTCAGCATCGGCGTGACGTGGCCCTGCGCCGGGAACGGCACCAGCACGGCGTGCGGCTTGCCGGCGTCGGCAGCAACGTCGGAGCCCATGTCGATCTGCGCCTTGTGCAAGTGTAAACGGCACGTTGCTGGTACACCTAGCTTGTGTGTAGATGAGGGTGATGAATAAGAGCTGCTACTTCTATTTATAGAACAACCGGCATCTCACTGATTGGCCTATATATTTCATGTATATTCGGCCTGTTCGCTGGTTAATTTCTGAGCTGATAAGCTCGACTGCTACTGATTTGTTGTAAGAGAAAAATATTATTAGCTGACTGATAAGCTCTGACCGAAACAAACGAGCGAACAGGCTGATTATCTTGTCACTGTGTGCCACGACCAGATGTGACTGGAGAGAGCCAGGGCATCCTGTCACGATATCTGCAAGCATCAAACACTGACGACGGTGGGGACACAATATAATTTTTTGCTACAAGCAGCAGAACAAAGAATTGAGCAACGGCTTGTCAAGATGTGTAGTGTGAACCATCATCTCACATTAGCTACAAGTGCCATGCTCACATAAACCCTCCCGAGAAATTTACCTCCGTTCTCATTTTTCAAGGATGCCTTACCTACCTCCTTTTTCATTTCAGAGATGATTTCTGTAGTGGCGTTGCGGTTACACTGAGGCGGAGTCGTTTTGGAGTATTGGATATATATGTTGGCAGAGTTATTAGCAATGAGAAGATTGGTGCATCCCTGCTGTATAGTTTGGAAGCGGCAATTGGCCTTGTTCGTCGATGTTTTGTGAAGGCCGTCTGTGAGATGTCAAAGATTTCTACATGGTTCTCTATAATTTGGTCCACCATGTGGTGTGGATTCGTGGAGTTTTTCAGTGCCCACGTGTGAGGAGCAGGAGGCGTGTAGAGCGCAGCGTGTATTGTTTTGTTGCCTGTTTGGATACATGTTCCTCTTCTTTTTGTGTTGTGTTTTTTTTTTTCGTGTCTTTCTTTTCTGTACTTAGTGCCACCTGCTAGTTGCTTTCTTCTTTATGAATAGAAATAGACACTGTCAATATCTCATTAAAAAATAAAATCAAAGTCAATAAGGTAATCTCTCATGTGCAAAAAAAAAAATGGGGGACCTCCCGCGACTGTTCAGTACACAGTACTGTTCACCACTAAGTCTGTTATTATTTTATACACGGTTCACTACTCTTTACAAGCCTGTGGTTGTTCGCATACCCTTTGTTGAGTTCATCAACCCACAGCAGCGAAGCCCACATTATATGTGTCTTTTATAGATTTATAGGTTTTACTGTGTAACTAAACATACTGTATATTTAGATGCATATTTTTCTGCGAAAGCATATTTAGATGCATATCAAAATCTATACGCCTAGAAAAATCAAAACGACTTATAATTTAAAATGGAGTGAGCAGCATATATTTTACAAACCTGTGTCGCCCACAACTTCATTGTCCTTGATGATGCAGAGTTTCTTCGTCATCTAGGCCCACACTCTTTAGTATTGGGCGCAAGACTTCACATTTGCAAAAGCATATTTAGATGCATATCAAAATCTCTATGCCTAGAAAAATCAAAACGACTTACAATTTGAAATGGAATGAGTAGCATATATTTTACAAACCTGTGTCGCCCACAACTTCATTGTCCTCGATGATGCAGAGTTTCTTCGTCATCTAGGCCCACACTGTAGGATTGGGTGCAAGACTTCACAGCCAACCTCCCCTTTCATCTTGGCTTCTTGTTATTTCGAAATAGCTGGTAATCAAAGTACAACGCAGACACTCATAACACACACACTCACCCCTATGAACGTATGCACGTGAACCTTACCCCTATGCGTATCTCCGAAGACTAGGCCGACAAATCCTCGAGATTGACGAAGTCACCATAGATGCCTCGCTATTGATGGGCATACCACTAAAAGCACAACACTGTTAAATCCTGGAAAATTCGCTCCCTCAGGGAGTCGAACCCAGGAGCTGAGGTGCTACTAAGGCTTATGTAACCACCAGGCTACATGCCCTTTTGCAACTGGTAATCAATGTAACACCCCAGTGTTAAGCATTGCATTTGGCACCTGCATTTCATGAGCACAAGCATCATCCAAGCATTCATGAACATGAGCATAAGAAATTTTATCTCATTATTATACCTTATCACATGAAATGTTGATTTTATATATATGCTTATGCTTGTAATCATATGTGACCAATATATGAAATGGTTGTGAGGTCATGAAAACACCTTAGAAACATCTAGAATGATAATTGGAACAATGTTTATATTCATGACATAGACCAAATTTGCTTCTAAGTGTTAGTTTCATTTGAAATGCCATTTTCATGGTACTAGTTTGACTAAAGTTGAACAATAGCTTAGAGTGTTTGCATGGCTGTGTGACCTAAATAAAAGTTGTAGTTCATGTCATGTAGAACAAACTTTGTTTAAGGGTCATGAGCTCATTCAGTGCCTAACTTAGTCAAATAGAGCTCACAAAATTCAACTTGTTGTTGTTTCGGGAACTTAGAAAATTATCTAAGTCTTAAACAGTTCACAGTTTCGTATAGCCATCCTTGGTGATTTTTAGTTTGCAAACCATTGGGAATTAGGCCAAACTCCTTTAAGCATTTTTGTAGTACTCACTCAGCTCTACAAATTTGATTAAGGAAGTTTTCAAGAATTCACCACGGATTAAGAGTTATAGAGTCACGAAGTCGCGTTGTCAGTCGGGTTCAGCGGCGTTTGAATCGGTGCCGCGCGCGCGTCGTGGCCGACCGGCGCAGGCCGCGCGTGTCGCGTGGTGGCCGTACGCCGGTGCTGGCCCCACCGGTCAGGCCGACACGGCAACAAAGCCACGTGATGCCGCTACCCTCCTCACTCGCTCTCACTCGCCTCACTCTGCCTCTCTCTCGCCTTCGCCGCGCCCGAGCGAAACTGAGCGCCATCGCCATCGCCGTCGCACCCTCGCCGAGCTTGCACACCCTCGCCACCAAGCCATTGTGCGATTGCTCGCGCACACCGCTCGACCATCACCTCCTCCACCTCGCCGACCCGCCATTGTCTTAGCTCGAGCCAAGGTAAAGGCCTATGGGCCGTCGCATCGCCGTCATGGTCACGGAGCGCCGCCGAGCTCTGAGCTCACCGTGGCTAGCCTTATCCACCGCTCCTCCTACCTCTCTCTCCCTGGTTCCATCATCGCCTTAGGTCATAGATGCTCACATCGTGGTTTAATTAACCGCTACCACCACCGTCATGCGGGAACACACGACGTCATCGTGCGCGTCCGTAATGGCTGCAAGCGCGCGCTCGCCGCTGCCAACTTCATCGACCGGCCTTAGCCCGCTCTGGTACCTGCTACCATTTCGCCTAGAGGTGTAGCACCTTCCCCGATGATGGAGACCTACCTTCGGCCATCATCTCTTCGGAACGGTGACACCACCGCCATGCTCCGTGTGCCGCCGTGCCGCCATGCACGTGGCTGGAGCTCACCGCCGCTTCACCGTGGCTCGATCCGCACCGTAGAGCTCCGCTAGGGTTCGTAGAAGTCGTAGCTGTGCTTGTTTGGTCACATCACCTTAATACAATGTTGTTGTAAACACCTATGAGGATGCATTTCAACACATCATATCATATCATACATATCATTATATATGCATCTATGATATCTTATTTCATGCTCATGCATATAGGATCGTCCGAAGGGATAACTCTTTTAGAGTTCAACGAAGAAGAAGAGGAGGAACAACAGGAAACACCTCAGGCCGTAGCTCTAGAAGAAGAGGAGCAAACTCTTGAGGACCTCCCTGAGTGCCTAGATCACATGCCAACCTCTTTTCTCAAAGGCAAGCCCCGGAGTATTCTAAATCTCCTATGTTTTATAAAATATCACTTGAGTCTTTTATGTTTGATGCATTAGGTTATAAGAGTTGAATTGAAAACACTTGATGCATAGAACTATCTTGTCCAGATAAATATACCTTTAACCCTGTGTAGGTCCAGGATAGAATATATGCTTAGCCATGCTTAGCCTATAGAAGTCGGGTGATTTCCTGTCACCTGTGAGATATAGGTGGATACCGAGGCACGGTTTGGCTATATTTGCTATCGTGAAACAGAATCATGGGGTAATGTAACTAGAGGCCGGATGGAGTCTATGTGCAGGTTGACTCATGTGATTCCGTTTGTACCGGTTAAGGACCATATCGTTGTTGGCACTTCTGACAAGATTGAACGCATGCCTCTCACTTAGCTGGCCGGATAACTCGTTCCGACCACGAAGCCGAGTACCTCAACTTAGGTCGGGCCCCGTTCTACAAAAGTGCACACTCTGGATGGCAGTAAGGATGTGCGGAGAGCCAGATGTGAGCCTAAGGGCAGGCCGGGCCTGAACATCCTGACAGCTGGTTGTCCCTAATTATACGGCGCTGAGCGAACTTGAGTTATACCAAAGGTGACCTAAGGTGACCGTTGATCTGGTCTGTCTGGGTTTGTGTTAGAAATAAATTCCTAGCTGGTTGAAATCGATTCGAATCGCCGTCTCTCCCAGATAGTGAGAAACTTGGCTAGCTCCAATATCGTAGTAACTGTATTATGGAATGATGGTTATGATAAACATGGAATTATTATACCGGCTATGGTTACTACTGCATGCTATTAAAAGATATACCACATGTTTAGCACATGTTAGTTGCTAATCTAGAGATGAATATCTATAATTAACTTGATGACCGAATTATAACTGTATACTTGAATTGGTAAGCTTTTTATGTAAAATGTTGTCAAGATAGCTACACTTATGAAGCATTGCATGATCCTTGGAGTCATTTTATTTTTAGTTTATGACGGGTAAGTCTAGCTGAGTATCTTCTCGTACTCAGAGTTTTATTCCCATTGTTGCAAATGGTACAATTTATCATGGCTATTGCAAGAACTGCTTCTGTCCTGCCGTGGACGAGGAGTAAGCTCTGGGCATGCATCTCTTATTAATCCCTCTCTTATGCTTTTTGTAGAAGTGTGATCGTGAGCTGACACTATATTTAAATAATATTGCAGATGTTGGTTTCAAACTTTTAAATTGCTTCCGCTACTATGTTATCTGAACGTAATTTGTAATAACTTTAATTTGTACTCTGATGGATGAATTGTATTTATGAACTTTATGTAGCGTGTCACATGTATGTTGAATCATGTACGATCTTGATTGTATGTTGGTTGAATCGAGACCCTTCGTGGTACTCGACGGACTACCGGGTTTATATAAACTCAAGTATGATAGTGCGACCGCTTGTGGGCTGACATTATACTTGTGGTCTTATAAATTGGTCGGTTCTACTACAATCAATTGATTATTTTGTCCTTCATTTAATTATAATATATTATCTGTTTCAAAATTTAAAGGCACAGATTTTTCTATACCACCTTACCTCAATATCTCCCATAGACTACTTCCTTCGTCCCAGAAAGAAAGATGTTATGAGATGCATATAGGTCAAACATTCTTAACTTGGATTAGGATTTTAGAAAATGCGTGCAACATTTATATCTCTAAATAAGTTTATTATAAAAGTATATTCAATGATATATCTAATGATACTAATTATGTATTATAAATGCTAATATTCTTTTATATATAATTAGTCAAAGTAAAAAAATAACTTTTTGGAAAGCCATAATGTCTTCTATCTTGGAACACGGGAGTAATTACCAATGAGTATAGTCTTACGAATTTATATGAATTGACTTATGGAGACCGTACTATCTTAATCGTAATCATTGCATTTTCTCTCTAGCTAACACGGGAGTCGTGTTGTTCTCTTCCAGTATTCAGCCTGTTCGCTTGTTGGTTTTAGCTAGGGTTTATCAGTCAGCCAACATTATTTTTCTCTTACAACAAACCAGCACCAGCCAGGCTTATCAGCCCAAAAATCAACCAGTGAACATGCCGATTAATTCACTTGGTACGTTAGCACCAGCCAATGGACCTTACACACATTCATGGAGAAAAAGCAAATGCGTAGGCAGCTGGGCGCCTACCGTGATAACAGAACTGCTGGCGTTTGGATGTCTGATCAGATATTGATTCATCGGACGGTATTGTGGACCGGGCCGATTCGTTTTCCCGACACATCCCTCACTCTGCACCACCCGTCCGTGTCTACTTTTCACGCGCCCATCTGGAGCCTGTGCTCGTGGGAACCGCTAGCGACCTGCGCCCGCTGCTCCTCACGTCTAAATGGACGGTCGCACAGACCGTCCTCGTCTGCCTTGCCCCTACCTCGCACGCGCACCCTGCCCCCATCGCTGCGCCCCGCTCCTTCCCTCGGACCCTCTCCTCTCTCTCCGTGTGGGCGGGACACGGGAGCCAGCCCCCAGCTCGCTGCGCCCCCGTCCGCTGGTCCCTAGTGCTACTGCGTCCCATCCCCCGGCGCATGGGCCATGCGCCCATCACTCACCGTGCACATATGCAACATCCAGATAAAACACTTGCAACATGTGTGAAACATATGCAACATACTAATAAAACATTTGTTGCAACGTACGTCTAAAAACATTTTTTCAAAACGTTTGCAATATAACACTGAAAACACTTACAAAAAAATGCAACATGTGCAATATTCCGATCTACTTTTGCAACATCCATACGTAACAATTGCAACATACATCTGAAACATACGAAACACTTAAAATATACGTTTGCAACATAGGGGAGGGGAGAGTGGGGCCAGTTGATTCCGGTCATCAGGGTGGGATCCAGCGGCGAATGGCGACGCGTGAGCACCATCAGCACCAGCACCAACGGCGACGCACGAGCACCACCACCACCACCACCAGCCTTGGCGTAGCCTGGCAGGCAGCACGCGCTACGAGAGGGAGTGGGCTACGCGGCGCACTGCCGAGGAGCAACGTGCGGGTGGGGCATGCGACATGCGGGAGAGAGGAGCGAGTGGCGTAGGTGGGGCGCATGACAGCATGGTAGCGAGGAGCGAGCGAGCGTGCGGCGCACGGTCAGAGGCGAGTTGGGAGAACGCCGCAGCTGCGAGCGGAGGCGCAGCGTCTAGATGAGAATAAGAGACATGGAAATGAGCAGTGAATAAAAAAGTCAAAGTTATGGTGCACGTCACGTCACGCCTCCATCAAAGAGAGTCGCTGACATAAAATGTCCTGTTTGTAGCGTTACCGCGTGATAAATGCTGTGCCACGTTGATCCAGATCTAGATACATCGACCGCGCTGTTTGGTTGCTCCCTCGGCCAGACGGCCACGCTCTGCTCCCTTCGTGGCACCGCGTCCTGGATCGGCTTGAATTATGAGATGTGGTGATATTGTTGTAGCATCACTTCATATACTTCTTTGTCCTAAATACTTAAATTTTTAGGATTCAAATTTATTATAAAAATTTGATCTTCTCGCTTCCCAATACATTTTTGTCTTTTTAAACATATATTTTTTTCCTAATACTTCTTCGGTCTCGGTAAGAATGCAATTTTAGAATAGTGCTCTGTGTTAGTATTTCAAGTTCAACCAAATTTACATCAAGAAATGCTAACATTTATCGTACGAAATAGGTAGCACTAGATTCGTCATGAAACATATTTTTATAATATATATTTGATATTATAAATATTAATATTTTTATCTATATATTTGGTTAAACTTTAGACACTTTAATCGAGAATATATTTAGAGTTATATTCTTTTTCGGACGGAGGTAGTAATCGAGAATATATTTAGAGTTGTATTCTTTTTCGGACGGAGGTAGTATATATGTCTGTATCTCTATCTCTATCTCTATCTCTATATCTATCTCTCTTCCTTATTTTCTAACCCTCTTCTCATAAAAAGTGTTGTCCTCCACTTCCGAGAAATCAAATGACCTCCGTTCCAAATTATAAGTCATTTTAACTTTTTTATTCATCCATTTTGCTATGTATCTAGACATATTATTATATCTAGATGCATAACAAAATGGATGTACCAAAAAAGTTAAAGTGACTTATAATTTGGAACAGAGGGAGTATATAAGAAAATATTAATATTTATGATGCATAATATCATTAGATAAATCATTGAATATATTTATATAATAATTAATATTTTCTACAAATCTAATTAAATTTAAAAAATTTAACAAATATAAACTTCATAGCGACACTTCTTTTAAATAGAGAAAGGATATACACATCTTTTTCTTCCTCTTATTTCGGTGTCCAAACTAAAACGTCAACGGTTTTTTTTTTTTTTTGGAAAAACGTCAACGCTATTGATAGTACTACCGAGTAGCTAGGGCGTAACTATAGGTCGTACGCCACGGAGCGAGCTACTCGTAGATGGTTGCTTTTATTTTGCACTTCTCCAGTATTCTGAATTTTAAGATAATTTTAGACAATACTCTTGTATTACCGACTAATACAAGTAAATTTTTACTTTTGTGATATTTGTCTTTGTAACATATTGAATTTTTGTCTTTGTCTGCCTATAGAAATAATTGTTAATTGTCTCGTGTGCCAATCCAAATTAAATTTTGTCGGGTATGTGGTTTTGTCTAACGGGTTTTTATTCCATGTACCGAAAATTGCAGATTGTGTCTACAGAAATCGTAATGAACGAAATTTATAATTTTAGTATAAAATATGCAATAATCATCATTTGAAAGGAAACTAAACTTCAGGCACCTGAATTTTGGCAATTCTCTTTATTTTGAGGTGACCTGATTGTTTCATTTTTTAGGTGACCTCATCTATCTGCCCCCCCCCCCCCCCCCCCCCCCCCCCCCTACGGCCCACACATTTACGTAGGCATGGGTGAAATACTCGTAGTTCCTCATGTCAACAATTATTTGACTGTAGAGAGTATGATGTCCAAAAACAGTAGAGAAAGCCTGTGTTATTTTTCACAGCACAGCAAGCTGCGTGATCACCATGTTGGAGAGGGAGAGAGCGTACGTGTTCAGGTAGAAAATACATGATACTATGATAATGCGAGATACATCCAACGATGATCGGTCCCTTATCCCTCCATCCACCCTCGCGCGATGCGACTCCTCTTTTATGCTGCTAATGTCCCTGTTCGACCGTCAGCCCAACGCGAGCAGCGAGCCAGTGCAGTTTACATACTTGCACAAGCGCACATCGACATGGGCTCCGTCGCTGCCGACGCCGTGCTCGTGCCGTTCCCGGCGCAGGGCCACGTCACGCCGATGCTGAAGCTAGGAAAGATCCTCCACTTCTGGAGCTTGCACGTCACCTTCGTTAACACAGAGTACAACCGCCGCCGCCTGCTCCGTTCCCGTGGCGCGGGCGCACTCTCGACGGGCTCCCAAGCTTCCATTTTGCCACCATCCCAGATGGCCTGCCGCCCTCCGACATTGACGCCACCCAAGACGTGCCGTCCCTCTGCCGCTCCACGGGGCAGAGGAGACCTGTCTCCCGCATTTCAGGGCCCTGCTCCAAGGTCTCAACGCCTCCCCTGACGTGCCGCTTGTCACCTGCATCGTCGGCGACGACATCATGGACTTTACCCTGGAAGCCGCCAGGGAGATCGACAAGGGCATCTTCCCGTTGAATGGTCGTCGGGGTCCGTCGGCGACGACAACATGCAGAGGAGCAGCTGACGAACGGGATGAGCAAGCACATGCGTCTCAAGGACTTCTCAAGCTTCATCCGCTCCACGGACCCCGACGAGTTCGTGGTCCACTCGCTTCGTCATTAGGGTGACGGAGCAGATAGCTGTTATGGTGACTACTGACGACTATGAAGAAGCAACGGCAACCGGTGACGGCCCAGTACTGTAGCTGGTCCGACAATTCCCAAAACTGTCCAAGCACTCGCGTTGCTGGATGTATAAGTGGAGAGAGTGCCTGGGAGATAAGGCAAGACCAAACCTTGGGATCACACGCACCACCAGCTTCGGAGCAGGCCGTCCAGATTCCACCTTCTGGCACCATGGCTGCTCGGCCAAATGGGCACAACGATGACAACATCCACCGAGAGAGTGAGTTTGGGGTTGTCACCACCCTGGCTCATTCCGCGGTCACGGGTATGCCCCCAAACCAACCTCCGTCCAAATTGCATGGTACCGCTTATGATCTGTGTCTCGCTCGGAACAAACCACCCGATCCTGCACATTGGTCCACGGCCGGCTAACCAAGCTTCATTTCCCTACTTTTGATGGCGACAACACCCGTTTATGGATTTCACGCGCAGAGAGCTATTTTGAGATGCATTGCACAGATCCTGCCCTTTGGGTGAAGGTCTCCACCATGCACTTCAATTCACTGACACTGCTGCTCGTTGGGTCCAATCTGTGGAACACCAGCTGAAACGAGTTGATTGGCCATAGTTCTATCGGATGCTTCACGAGCGTTTTAGCCATGATCAACACCAGCTGTTGATTAGGCAGATGCTCCACATCAAGCAAGAGTCAACTGTTAAGGACTCTGTTGATCGCTTCGCTGAGTTGATCGATCAATTAGCCCTCCTACAATTCCAACAATGGCATGCTCTACTATACCACTCGCTTTGTTGATGGTTTACGCGAGGATATTCATGCTGTTATTGTTGTTCAACGCCCACAAAACTTGGATACGCACTTTGGCTCAATTGTAGGAAGAGGTGGTCGATTCGTCGCACAAGCACGAGGCCAAGCGTGCCCCCCATTCTATCCAAAATTGTCGTTCAAGCAGGCTCTGCCCTTCCTTTACCACCAGCAACTGATAAGGCGACCAAGGGAGTTGAGTCTTCTGCTCCATCGCTGCCCACCAAAACTGCCGAAGACAAGCTCCGAGCTCTGCGTATTTAGCGGCGTGTGCGAACGATGTGCCGAGAAATGGTCGTGTGACCACAAGTGCTCGGCCAAAATCCAATTACATGCAATGCTGGAGGTATATGGGACCTTTTCGCTCTGACTGATGTTCCTACTTACACTGAATCTTGTGCCCCAGTGGAGGAACAACTTCTGCTGGCTCTTTGCGGTGGTCTGGGTGGCCCTCGCACTATGCAGTTCATTGGTGTGACATTCATGGCCTTCCCATCTGTATTTTGGTCGACTCTGGCAGTACTTCTTTTATCAGTCAGCGTGTGGTGGATCAGCTACCCCGCTTACAGTTACAGCCGACTCATCATCAAGTGCATATAGCCAACGGTGGTCTGATGGTTTGTTCAGCAATGGTGCAGTTGGTCGATGGTGTCCTATTATTTTCAGCATCCTGTCAAGGACCATCCCCTCAAGTGTTATGACCTCATTCTTGGTATGGACTGGCTTATCCGCTTTAGTCCCATTAAAGTGGATTGGCAGCAGTAATGGATGCAAATTCCTTTCGGAAAAACTACAGCCATGCTCCACGGCCACGACACCACAACTCCAGCCAATATGGTCTTTCAGTTATTGTCAGTTCAGGAACAGTCTGCTCCTGCCTCTGAAATTCAGACACTGCGAGCTGAGATTCAAGCCATCCACAAGGACTTTGCTACTGTTTGCTCACCACCACAGCAGTTACTACCGCTAGTGCGCTCATGTGACCACCGCATCCCACTAATTTCAGGGGCGAGACCGATGAACACTCAAAGATGAGATTGAGCCCCAGGTCGTCACACGGATAGTCCAGCAGGGCTTGATTCAACAAAGTTCCTCACCCTTGATCTCACCGGTTCTGCTCGTTAAAAAGAAGGATGGTACATGGCGCTTGTGCGTCAATTACCGCTACCTCAATGATCTCACTGTCAAGGGTACTTTTCCATTTCCAGTATTCGATCAACTAATGGATGAGTTGGCAAACGCAAAATGGTTCTTGATACTGGATCTCTTTGCTGGTTATCACAAAGTCAGGCTCCACGCGGGTGAAGAACCGAAGACGCCCTTGGCTACTCACTCAGGCCATGGTGCCGAACCCTACGGTTCAAATTCAAAAATAGGTCCCTTAAGGGTGTAAATGTATTTCGAAAAAGAGTTAAAAAAAAAACAAAAGTCAGAACACTAACGCTGCAGCCGCTCTAAGGGGTTGTTTCATTGTTTGGATCTAGCATTTTATGAGAACTAGTTTCCGTAGAACCAGCTTTACTGTAACTACCCACAAAACTGTGTTTGGATCTTCCAACAAACTCCCGTATAAGATAAATTCATTTTCCATTAACCAACTCAAAACTGGTTTATCTAAAAACCTCTTTAAAACTCATTTAGCTAAAACATATTTATACGTTAGAGATCCAAACAAGTAAACAACCACTAAGTGTGCTAGTTGGGCCACGTTTGGAGTACATTAGGTTCGGAAATGACTTTGTATTATAGTTGATATCGTATATACACGTATCTATGGGTTTATGGGTTAGGATAGTGTTGAACTATAGCCATACCTATGAACTCAATGGATATAACGACACTGCTAGCGTCCGGACGGGCGCCCGCGTCCGGACACCCACAGCGGTAGTCCGTTTTCGCGCGTCCATGCGTGGGCCCATGCTTGCGTCTCGCGCACCCACGGTGGGCCCACGTAGCCAGAACGTCACCCGCGCCGCGCGTTCGCGGGGACCGCTCGCACCCCCTCACACTTCATCCCATATGAAACACCTGAGCTATTTTTGAAACATCCAAATGCAACACTTGCAACATATAAAAAAACACATAAAACACTTGAAACATACGTCTGAAACACTTGCAAAAACACTTCGCAACATCCAGATAAAACACTTGCAACACATGTGTGAAACATATGCAACATCCAAATAAACAAATTGCAGCATACGTCTAAAAACAGATAAAACATTAAGGACAGACGTTTGCAACATATGCAACATCCCGATGTAGCTTTGCAACATCCCGATGTAGCTTTGCAACATCCGTATGAAACAATTGCAATATGCCTCTAAAGCATTTGAAATGTGCGTTTGCAACATGCATCATATCCTGGTGCGGCATCCTCCGTCGTCTGCATCAGGGCGCCGCAGCCGTAGTAGGAAGCGAGGCCGGAGGGCTTCTGCGCTAGGGCCCGATGCTTCTCCTTGCGCTGGCAACGATGTCGACGTCGTCGAGCGGTGCAGCAGAGCAGGAGCAGTGGGATGGGCAACAGAGCAATGACAGGTGCAGCAAGGCAAGCGCGCGGAGCAGTGACAGGAGCAGCGCGAAGCAGGTGCAGGAGCAACGACGGCAGTGCAGGAGCAGGTGGGGCAGGTGGTTAGAGCATCGGAAGGGACATGAGGCGCGGAGTATAGCGGGATGGGGTCGGGTGCGACGCCTCCTATCGGTGTTTCGAGTTGCCACCGACTAGTAAATTTCTAATATTATGCGTCTGACTCGGATGGTGTGCTAAGAGGACACGGGGTTTATACTGGTTCGGGCAGAATGTCCCTATGTCCAGTTCATTGCTGTTACTCGTGTTACTAGCACTGAAAGTTCGTAATAGGGGTTACAAACGGTCAAGAGAGGGATAGTTCTCAAGTCTCTGGTCGTGAGAGGAGCGAACGGGTGCCGAGAGCTCGGTCACTTCCCGACTGTATGCTTATGTGTTCTGATCGGTTCAAGGTTCGATGGGTTCTAGTCCGAATCGATGCGATGTGTTGCGATGCCCCTTATGGGACGCCCTGCTTTTCCTTTTATAGGCCAAGGGAAAGCACGGGTTACAGTAGAGGGAAAAGAGGAGAAGAAGTCCTCCAGGATTGTCAGGTCCTTCTTTTCCTTCACGCGGGTCCCGCCGACCCTGCAGACGTCAACAGGGACAGCTCCATGTCGCGGCCCTGTCCATCACTAGCGCCATGCGCAGGCGTCGTCTCATGGTCGTGGCGCTCCACTCCGTCCTGGCGGACGTCGTGGTGAACTGACGCGCATGTCAGTCCTTGTACGAGGGTTAGACAGAACATCACCAGTATGCCCGACGCTGTTCTAGATGTGAATCCCTAGGTATGACCCGTCACGACCACGGGTTATATCGGGGCATGCTGGTGTCAGAGCTGAAAGCATCTAGGCCCCTAGTTGGATTTCGGTGATTAATGTCAATACAAGATTACTATGACTAACGTGTGTTTTGCAGAGGCAATTAAGTTAGGTCATGGTAATGGAGATCGATTGGGCAATCGAGGTTGTCATGCCCCCGATGGAAATCGTTTCGGTTTTCAAAGGATGGACGACAAGGTTAAGGATGACTAGTTCTAAGTGTCGATTGGAGTTGGAGAGACACTTAGAGTAGTTTAGGACTTTGTTTTTCCTTTGGCCGTACTATGAAGGGGGGTATGAACGGGTAGCTTGACCTAGTTGAGTCTAGTGAGTTAGGTGTGGTACACACTTGTTAAAACTAGCATAGGTAGCTCCTATGAATGCCTAAGATCCTTTGGAGCAAACTTCATTCACATATGTTCGGAAGTTGGAAGTGAATGGAGGGTCAAATACTGACCGGACGCTGGCTCCGGTGCGACCGGACGCTGGCCGCAGGGTCCGATCAGTTCATTTGACCGAGAAGTTCAAGTCTGGTGTGACCGGACGCTGGGAGGTCATGTGACCGGACGCTGAGGGCCAGCGTCCGGTCAACTCCAGTAAGGGTCCAGACTTAGAAAAGTGTGACCGGACGCGTCCGGTCAGTGTGACCGGACCCTGAGTATCCAGCGTCCGGTCGTTTACAGTAAGCATCCAAGAGCGACCGGACGCGTCCGGACGATACTGACCGGACCCTGACAGCGTCCGATCATCACTTGAATGCTGGTTCACGGGTTGAACTGACCGGAGCGTCCGGTCATCATGACCGGAGCGTCCGGTCACCCCGCAGAAGCTCATAACAGTTAGTTTTTCAGGCTGCCTTATAAATAGAAGCTCCACTCGTGAGTGGAGTATCCTTTGCTCATTCCAACAGCTGAGAAACACGTTTGTGAGTGCCAAGAAGAGCAAGATCCTAGTGAGGTGTTTGTGATTTGAGAATCCAAGAGAGTAGCCTCACTAGCAAATCAAGAGTAGCAAAGTGTGCATCCATCTTCTCATTAGGCTTCGCGTGGTCAAGTGAGAGTTCGTGCTTGTTACTCTTGGTGATCGCCATCACCTAGACGGCTTGGTGGTGATCGGGAGTTTGGTGTTCACCCGGCGGAGCTTGTGGGTGACCCAACTCAAGTTGTGAGCGGCTTTGGGTGATTCGCCGCGACGGAGTGTCGAAGAATCAACCCGTAGAGAGCACTTGATCCTTGCGCGGATCAAGGGGGAGCTACACCCTTGCGCGGGTGCTCCAACGAGGACTAGTGGGGAGTGGCGACTCTCCGATACCTCGGCAAAACATCGCCGCGTTCCTTTCTCTCTCGACTTACTTTGAGCACTTACCTTGAGTATTTACTTTGAGCAATTCAATACTTGTTTTACATCCATAGAATTGCTTGCTAGAGTAAGTTTGGAACATAGGTTGAGAGGTTGTTGTGCATTAGTTTGATATAAACACTTTCCTAGGCACAAGGGGTTAATTGGGCTATCCGTAGGATTTGATTATTGCAAGAGAATTTAGAATTAGCCTAATTCACCCCCCCTCTTGGGCATCTTGATCCTTTCAATTGGTATCAGAGCCTCGTGCTCACGTTTTTAAGCTTAATCGCTTAGAGCAAGATGTCTCACGGGGATGGACCTCCTCCTATCTTTGAGGGAGATGATTTTCCATATTGGAAAATCCGCATGGAGGCATACTTAGAAGCTCTAGATGTTGGAATTCTTAGAGCCGCCTCTCAAGGGTTCCCCGCACCTAGGAATGCCGCACAACTTCAAGGCGATGAAGTGAATTATGAGAAATGGAATGTAAAGGCTCGCAACACCATTTTTAGAGGCCTTTGCAAAGAGGTGTTCAATCGTGTAAGGAACCACAAAGACGCCCATGCTCTATGGTCGGACGTTTGTGCGCTCCTTGAGGGAACCAAGAGTGAGCGTGAGGAACGCTATCATCTTGTGATTAAAAAGCTAAATTCTTTTGAGATGTTTCCCAAAGAAAGTGCTAATGAGATGTATTCTCGATTAAATGTTCTTGTAGAGGAAGTCAATGGGCTTGGACTTACTCAAATGTCACCATCCGATGTTGTGAGAAAAATCTTGAGTGTCCTCCCCATTGATAAATATGGGCACATTGTGACCGTGCTACATCAAGGTGATCTTTCCACCGCTACACCGACACAAATCTTGGGAAAGATCAATGCTCATGAGATGTACATGCACATCACACCACAAGATGGCTCATCCTCTACAAAGAAGAAAGAGAAGGACCTAGCATTCAAAGCTAGCCAAGACAAGGGCAAAGCAAGACTTGAGTATGAGAGCTCAAGTGATGAAGATGATGAAGAAAGCCTTGCCCTCATGGTGAAGAAGACCACCAAGATGCTAAAAAGGCTAAACAAGAGTGGCATCAAGTTTGATGGCAAGAAGAAGAAGTTCTTCACTAGCTCAAGAAGAAAGCCAATCTCCGAGATGGATTGCTACAATTGTGGCGAACTTGGTCATCTAGCTCATCAATGCACAAAGCCCAAGAAAGACAAGTTCAAGAACAAGGGCAAGAAAGATGATTCAAGTGATGAAGATGAAAAGAAGAAGAACAAGCCATACAAGAAGAGAGATGGCAAAAAGAGGGAGTTCTACAAGAAGAAGAAGAGTGACAAGGCCTATACTGTCGGTGATTGGCTCATGGACATTGATTCATCAAGTGGATCATCCGATGATGATAGTGACGATGAAAAGGTGGCCGCCATTGCTATTGATCTTGCATCTTCACCACCACCATCGCCATCATCCTCTACACACCTATGTCTTATGGCCAAAGGTGAACGCAAGGTAACTAAGAGTGATGATAGTAGTGATGATGAACATGCTAGTGATGATGATAGTGATAGCGATGATGATGACTCACCTACCTATGATGATCTTGTCAAAATACTAAGAAAATATACTAAGATCATTAGAAAGAGTAGAGCTACAAATGAAAAACTTGATGCTAAAAATGACTCACTCTTAGCTAAATGTGACACATTAGAAAAGGCTAATGATGAGCTCAAAGAAACAAATGATTCTATATCATCCAAACTCAAGGAGCTCAAATCTTCTAAGAAAGAGCTTAAAGGTAAAAATGATAAACTTGAGTGGGTGCACAATGAGATTATCACTAGTCACAATAAGCTAAAAGATGAATATGCAACTCTAAAGATCAATTATAATACCCTTATTATTGCACAAGAATTCTTACCAAATGAGCCACATGATGCTACTAACCATGTTATTAAGATTGATATAGCTACCTCATGTGATGATTTAATTGATGAAAGCATTGAGCATGGATCTAGTAGCAAGGGCAAGCAAGTGGTTGAGTGCAATGACTACGATGAGTATGTCAAGCTCAAGAGTAACAATGAGAAGCTCATGAAAGATCTTGAAGAAATGAAAAGTCACAACACCATTGTGCTAGAAACTCTTGATCATGACAAAGAGGCGATCCTTGAAAATGAGAAGTTAAAAGAAGAAGTCAAGAAACTCAAGGAGGAGAAGAACAATGATCTTCTCAAGGAAGAGAACAAGAAGCTCAAGATGGAGAAAGAGCATCTCAAGGTGGGATTGAGTAAGTTTGCTAGGGGCAAGCATCTCCAAAGTGAGCTACTCATGAGTACCGTCATGAAGATGGATAGAAGTGGCATTGGATATATGGCAAGTGTAGAGAAGAAGAAGGCTCAAGCTCAACACCAACAATCAAAGCCAAAGCCAAAGCCAAAGAGATGTTTTGAATGTGGACAAGAAGGTCACTTTACTCATGAGTGTCAAACTCCACCGCCACAACCCTTGCCCAAGCATGCTAGACCCTTTGCTTTCAATGCTCACTACATGCTTAGAAAAGATTCGAGTGGAAAGATGAAAGTCATGTTCTTGGGTCCCCCCAACAAGAGTAGGCCTAAGAAAATTTGGGTGGCTAAGTCACTTGTTGAGAAGGTGAAGGGCCCTCAACAAGCTTGGATCCCTAAAGCTTAAATCTCTTGTGTGTAGGTGAACTACAAGACCGGTGGAAGTCATTGGGTTATTGATAGTGGTTGCACTCAACATATGACCGGTGATCCTCGTATGTTCACCTCACTAGATGAAGAGGTAGATGGACAAGAGAAAATAACATTTGGAGATAATTCAAAGGGCAAGGTTAAAGGATTGGGCAAAGTGGCAATATCAAATGATCATTCCATCTCCAATGTGCTCTATGTTGCTTCATTGAGCTTCAACTTGCTATCCGTTGGGCAACTGTGTGATCTTGGCTTTCAATGCTTATTCACCGAGAAGGAGGTGGTTGTATCCAAGGTAGATGACAATCAAGTGATATTCAATGGATTTAGATACAACAACTTATATCTAGTTGACTTCACCTCCGAAGATGCAAACTTGAAGACTTGCCTATTCACCAAAACAACACTTGGGTGGCTATGGCATAGAAGACTTGCTCATGTTGGGATGAGCTCACTCAAGAAGCTTATGAAGAATGATTTGGTGAGAGGGTTGAAGGATGTGAAGTTTGAGAAGGACAAGCTTTGTAGTGCATGTCAAGCCGGCAAGCAAGTTGCAAACACTCATCCAACCAAAGCTTTCATGTCAACCACAAGAGTGCTAGAACTCCTACACATGGATTTATTTGGACCAACAACATACAAGAGTTTGGGAGGAAATCTCTATTGTCTTGTGATTGTGGATGACTATTTAAGATATACATGGGTGTTCTTCCTTCATGACAAATCCGAAGTTGCATTTTGTTTCAAGAAGTTTGCTAAGAGAGCTCAAAATGAATTTGAAGTGAAGCTCAAGAAGATAAGAAGTGACAATGGCAAAGAGTTTGACAACACAAACATAGAAGCTTATTGTGATGAAGTTGGAATCAAACATGAAGTCTCCGCAACCTATACTCCTCAACAAAATGGTGTAGTTGAGAGGAAGAATCGGACTTTGATCACCCTTGCAAGGACAATGCTAGATGAGTACAACACCCCCGAAGCTCTGTGGGCGGAAGCAATCAACACCGCATGTTATGCATCCAATCGCCTATTTCTTCAAAAGTTCCTTGTCAAGACTCCATATGAGTTGCTCAATGGGAAGAAGCCGGACGTCTCCTTCTTTAGGGTGTTTGGTTGCAAGTGCTACATCTACAAGAAGCGGCAACACCTAGGGAAGTTTCAAAGGCGTTGTGATATAGGTTTTCTTGTTGGTTACTCATTGAAGTCCAAAGCATATAGAGTATTTAATCATGCCACCGGCTTGGTTGAAGAAACATATGATGTGGAATTTGATGAATCTAACGGCTCCCAAGGAGCACATGAGAATCTTGATGATGTAGGTGATGAACCATTGAGGGAGGCTATGAAGAATATTCCAGTGGGAGACATCAAGCCAAAAGATGATGAAGATGATGTACAAGTCATTAATCAACCCTCTTCATCAAATGTACCACAAGATGGTGAAAAAGTTGGGAGAGTAGAAAATGAAGATACTCATATCTCCCATGAGCAAATGGTGGTACAAGCACAAGATGTTGATGCTCCACAACCTCCTCCTCAAGTGGTCAATAGAAGAAATACACCTCTCCTACAAGATCATCCACAAGATCTCATCATAGGGAGTCCAACAAAGGGGGTGATGACTCGATCTCAAAAACTTACCTCATTTATTGCTCATCACTCTTTTGTCTCTTGCTATGAGCCTACCAAGGTAGAAGAAGCTCTCAAAGATCCGGATTGGATCAATGCCATGCATGAAGAGTTGAACAACTTCACTCGCAATGAAGTTTGGAATCTTGAAGAGCGACCAAAAGGTGCAAGAGTCATTGGAACGAAGTGGGTGTTTCGCAACAAGCAAGATGATCAAGGTGTTGTTGTGAGGAACAAGGCAAGACTAGTAGCAAAGGGGTTCTCTCAAGTTGAAGGTTTAGATTTTGGAGAAACCTTTGCACCGGTTGCAAGATTAGAAGCCATCCGTATCCTTCTTGCATATGCATCACATCATGAAATGAAACTATATCAAATGGATGTGAAAAGTGCATTCTTAAATGGCTTTATTAATGAACTAGTCTATGTTGATCAACCTCCCGGGTTTGAAGACCCTAGATATCCTAATCATGTTTATAGGTTGTCCAAGGCACTATATGGGCTTAAGCAAGCCCCAAGAGCTTGGTATGAGCGCCTTCGGGACTTCCTTATTGAGAAGGGCTTCACCATTGGGAAGGTCGATACCACACTATTCACCAAGAAGCTTGATGGGCATATCTTCATTTGTCAAGTATATGTTGATGATATCATCTTTGGATCATCAAATGAAGACTCATGCAAAGAATTTGGTGAATTGATGTCTAAGGAGTTTGAGATGTCAATGATTGGTGAGCTTACATTCTTTCTTGGTTTTCAAGTCAAGCAAATGAAAGAAGGCATCTTCATCTCTCAAGAGAAATACACAAAAGATCTTCTCAAGAGATTCAAGATGGATGAATGTAAGCCAATCAAGACCCCAATGCCTACCAAAGGACATCTCGACCTAGATGAGGGAGGTAACTCGGTTGATCAAACTCTCTACCGTTCCATGATTGGTAGCTTGTTATATTTAACCGCATCTAGGCCCGACATCATGTTTAGTGTGTGTATGTGTGCTAGATTTCAAGCTAGTCCTAAGGAAACTTATTTAATTACCGTAAAAAGAATCCTTAGGTATCTTAAGCACACACCAAGCATTGGCCTTTGGTATCCCAAAGGAGCTTTATTTGAATTAATTGGCTATTCCGATTCGGATTACGCCGGATGCAAAGTTGATAGAAAGAGCACATCCGGAGGGTGCCATTTGCTTGGTAGATCACTTGTGTCTTGGTCCTCCAAGAAACAAAATAGTGTGGCTTTGTCCACCGCCGAAGCGGAATACATTGCCGCGGGTGCTTGTTGTGCACAAATATTATACATGAAACAAACTTTACTAGACTATGGAGTAGTTCTAGAGAAAGTACCTCTTTTGTGCGACAATGAAAGTGCGGTAAAACTTGCAAATAATCCGGTTCAACATTCTCGCACCAAGCATATAGATATCCGCCATCACTTTCTAAGAGATCATGTAGCCAAAAATGATATATCACTAGAAGGTGTAAGATCCGAAGATCAATTAGCGGATATCTTCACTAAACCGCTAGATGAAGCTACATTTTGTAGATTGCGGAATGAGCTCAATGTACTTGATTTTAGTAACTTCACTAAAAATTGAGCTTGTGTTGTTCCTTGCATTCATTGTAATATACAACATGTTTAATTTGTGGCAATGCATATAGGGCTTGTCTATCATGGTTAAGATAACCGCCGAAAAGCGTGTGAAGAAGCTTAACCTTGGATCAAACTTGACAAGCAACTAGATTTACTTACAAGTATTACATATGCATGAATGTTGTTTTGTCGTTTTGTTCCATTTGCCCTCTTGTTGCCTATTTTCTTAAAAAGAATTATAGCCTAAGGCAAAATATTTTGAAAAATATGAGGGTTTGAGAGAGGTCACTCACATCAGTCCCAATTGGTGTTTATTTGGATCTTATTCAAGTTGGGACTTGATTGGGAACAGGTAGCGCGAAGGAATGTTGAAGGGTTGCTGTAAAAGGTGCACCGGACGCTGCACCGGACGCTGCTGTCCAGCGTCCGGTCAGTTCACGGGTGGTGAACTGCTGTTGAAGGAGTGACCGGACGCTGCGTCTGTGCGTCCGGTCAGAAAGGGCTCAGCGTCCGGTCGATCGGAGGATGACAAAGTTAAACTGACTGGACCCTGTCTGCGTCCGGTCATGGACCACCGGACGCGTCCGGTCGCGATTTCAGAGGATTCGGACCTCTCTGGAATCGACCGGACGCTGGGTGGTAGCGTCCGGTCGCTACCACTGGAGCGTCCGGTCAGTGGATCTCGCGCGTCAAGGACTACTTTCCCCATTTCCTTTTCTGTCACGTTCTTGGGGGTTACTTAACCGCGTCCTCTCACCCGCCGTGACCTAGCCCAAGCCGCCGCCGTGCCCTAGCCCGAGCAGCCGCGCCGCCACAGCCTCGCCGAGTCACCGTCGTCCCTCGCGCCACCGTGCTCGGTCCCCTCGCCAAGCCGCGCCGCCGTCCCGTGGGCCTCCGCGCCTGCTCAGTGCCGCGCCTCTACAGCGCCCCAGGGCCCGCTGCCGAGCTGCGCGCCCTGGCCTCGCGCGTCACCGAGCCCCGCGCCTGCTCGCCTCCACGCCGTGCTCCAGGCTTCTCGCGCCCTAGCTCATCGCTCCATCGTTGCCTCTTGCGCCGATCTGTTGATCATCAATTTGTGAGCCCTAGCCCTACTATCTCCTTTGTTTAGTACGAAATCTTTTTCTCAATCTTGATCTATACAATGGTGACCTAGATCAAATTCTAAATACATTGATTCACCATTGCAGTCAGGGCGTTTGACCTAACCCTAACCGGTTCCGAGATCCCCCACGTGACGTCTTATCTATTCTCGGATCGCTGATCGTCAGGTAGAAAGCCACTCGATTCAATTTTGCATCTACATTGCTTTCTCTATTAGGGTTTCGTATCTATTAGCAATATGGTATTTATTTGTATACCCATCTATTCTATCGTGCAGCGAGTCGGTTCCGTTGTGGTTCAATTGGTAGTTGACAGTCAACTCGGAGCCAAGCTCGCGAGTAAGGATCGAGGCCAAGCCTCGAAAGCGACAGTTTGACAGTTGATCTTCATCAGCGTCAGTTCACCATCTTGTTAGTTCAGATGGCTCGCACCAAGAATGTTGGTGGTGGCCCAGGTGAAGATGATCGGAGGCCCCCGCCTCGTCAGCCAGCCGGATCCAAGGGCAAATCAACCAAGCAAGTAACATCCAAGAAGCGGAAGTACCCCGACGCAGAGACAGCCAGAGCAGCAGCTGTTGCAGAGGCCGCAGAGCGTGCCGAGAGAGGTGGAACCCGCAGCGGAATTGTCATTGCAGATCAGCCAGTTTCACCCGTAGTCAGAGCTGCGATTGAGGAGGTTGAGCGTCGTCATGGTAGTCCAGCTGGGACTGCCACGTTTGCAGGATGACGGGTTGCCATTGAGGAGGGTCCATCAGCACAGCAGCAGCCTCCACCAGTAGAGCCTCAGCTAGCCCAGGAGACTCAGGAGAGTCAGGAGACCCAGCCGGCACCTCAGCTACGCCGCTCGAGTCGTACCAGTGCTGCAGTTCCACCGAGGCCAGCTACACGGC
The DNA here is from genome assembly GCF_019320115.1 of Miscanthus floridulus. Lineage (NCBI taxonomy): Eukaryota > Viridiplantae > Streptophyta > Magnoliopsida > Poales > Poaceae > Miscanthus > Miscanthus floridulus. The sequence continues at coordinate 50,285,181 of NC_089590.1, forward strand.
GCAGGGGTTCACGCCCTCCGCCCAGACCACAGGGTCCGCCTCCAGTGGTTCACCTCGACTTGAGGGCCGCTACAGCCAGGCAGGTTCAGCAGCTGCGGTTTGTTGAGTTTGAGGTTTGGTTCCCTCCGAGGAGGGATGAGAGAGCAGCTGAGGGGTTCTACACGCCACTGCAGGAGGATTTCTACAATGCATATCTAAACAGTGGGGCAGTGTTCAGATCACAGAGGGTCTGTTCGATAGAGTCCATTGTGGCAGCAGCCGGAGAGGGCATTCGGCAATACTTGTCATATTTGCCAGGACTGTCAGATCTGATTGGACGGACAGGGATATATGTACCTTCTTGGGTTCGTCAGTTTTATGCCTCGCTCTACATCGATCCTCATCACAGATTCATTCACTTTGCCTTCAACGGCAAAGACTATAGAGTGACGAGTAGCAGGGCCAGAGAGATACTGAGACTACAGGAGTAGCCTGTAAGGATGCATGAGGTTTGCTATGGACATCAGGAGCCTCCCAGGCGTCCTCATGGAGGGTTGGTGCCCCCTACAGACTTAGTGCGCCATTGTTTCAAGGAGCCATTTGGTGAGGGGTCGAGCAGGAACCCCAGTGACTTGACTCCTACAGCGAGGATACTAGAGGCCATCATCAGGAGGACATTGCTTCCCAGGTTGGGATACAGGGAGGGCCTGACTCGCTTACAGCTCTGGCTTCTCAATGCCATCATGCAGATGACAGTGTTTGACATCTGAGACCTCCTTCTTTCAGAGATGGAGGATACTATAGCTGAGGGATTCAAGGGTCGCAGGCAGCTTCCCTATGCTCACTGGATCATGTTCCTCATCCGCAGAGTTGTGATTGATAAGCCCCCTGGCATGATGGATGAGTATACTGGTGCCACTATAGAGTTCCCAGCTTACAACCTGTCACAGAGGATCAGACACGCCACTCCTCAGGCACCCAGTCAGCCTAGCCGTCGCCCCGATGTGCCAGAGTCTGCAGCTCAGCAGGACGAGATCATCAGAGGGATTGCAGCCACTGAGGAGACGGAGCTAGAGGCACAGCAGGAGGTGAGTGAGTACAGTGACAGCTCCGACGACGACTACCAGCCTATACCTCAGATGCCTCCACGCAGACACGATGCAGAGGCCGGTAGCTCCAGTTCTGCTTCACCTGCTCCACAGATAGACCCCGCTCTCATTGCTATTCTTGAGCGGATGCAGCAGGATCAGACACGACAGGCACAGGAGACAGCTACAAACTTCGCTCAGTTTCAGGCTCGTCAGGACGAGTTTCAGTGGCAGCAGCAGCTCGTTCAGCACCAGCAGTTACTTATGCAGCAGCAGCTCATGGGATTCATGCAGCATGTAGTGACAGCCATTGGGATTCCACTGCCACAGACTTCGCCTCAGCTTGCATAGCCTCCTACCACTTCGACGACTCCAGCAGTACAGCCCATCGGGCTTCAGAGTCAGGGACAGCCTCCAGCTCAGTTTACTTCACCTCCTGTACAGGTGTCCCAGTGGTTAGCTTCACCTGGTGTAGCCCCGCAGTTCACTCCTTATCACACGGGTTTCTCACCAGAGCAGTCTTCCTCGCTATTCGTGCCTGAGTCGTCAGTCTTCAGGAGTCTTGGAGCATCATTCAGCAAGTTGACCGGCATGCCTACTCCGCCTCACATGCATACTGCCGGTCCGTCTACAGCAGCTCCAGCTATCATGACTACTCAGAGGCTCCCCTCGTCTGTCGCCTCGTTAGATCCTACGACAGACATACTTGCAGCTTCACAGGCAGCACCAGCCCCAGCTCAGACCCAGACCGCTTCAGCGACACTTCCTGCTTCAGAGGGTCAGTCAGTTCAGAGCTCAGGGTCAGATGATGATGGCGCCCAGTTCCACCTTGCTCCACATACTTCAGCGCCCGACTCGTCCGCTGCAGCCCCGCCGACCGACCCTTAGGTTTTGGTGTTTGACGCCAAAGGGGGAGAGGGTTTGAGTATGTAGACTTAGGGGGAGCGAGTTTTAGGGGGAGCTAGTTATCTAGTATTAGCTTATTATATACATTTGGAGTTTTATTTGTGTGATACACTATTACTTATGCATTCGTGTGTTTTCTTTCATGCATACTATTATATATTCATGTGATAGTGCTATCTACATGAGTCACATATGTGATCTCTACTTTGCTTTATCTATATGTCATATCACTTGTGGAATGCTCATTTGCTTTTGCTTCCGTGTTTTTACTTCGAAGTAAATGAGCTTTGTTATTAGTACTCATGCTTAATTCATATCCTTTGAGTACATTGTGATGGCTTGGGTCATATAAGCTTGACTAACTCTTTTGTTCTTATTGACAAAAGCTTATATGAACCAAGCCCGTCAAAAACCTCACTCCATAACATACTCGAGGTGGTATTGTCATCAATCACCAAAAAGGGGGAGATTGAAAGCATCTAGGCCCCTAGTTGGATTTCGGTGATTAATGTCAATACAAGATTACTATGACTAACGTGTGTTTTGCAGAGGCAATTAAGTTAGGTCATGGTAATGGAGATCGATTGGGCAATCGAGGTTGTCATGCCCCCGATGGAAATCGTTTCGGTTTTCAAAGGATGGACGACAAGGTTAAGGATGACTAGTTCTAAGTGTCGATTGGAGTTGGAGAGACACTTAGAGTAGTTTAGGACTTTGTTTTTCCTTTGGCCGTACTATGAAGGGGGGTATGAACGGGTAGCTTGACCTAGTTGAGTCTAGTGAGTTAGGTGTGGTACACACTTGTTAAAACTAGCATAGGTAGCTCCTATGAATGCCTAAGATCCTTTGGAGCAAACTTCATTCACATATGTTCGGAAGTTGGAAGTGAATGGAGGGTCAAATACTGACCGGACGCTGGCTCCGGTGCGACCGGACGCTGGCCGCAGGGTCCGATCAGTTCATTTGACCGAGAAGTTCAAGTCTGGTGTGACCGGACGCTGGGAGGTCATGTGACCGGACGCTGAGGGCCAGCGTCCGGTCAACTCCAGTAAGGGTCCAGACTTAGAAAAGTGTGACCGGACGCGTCCGGTCAGTGTGACCGGACCCTGAGTATCCAGCGTCCGGTCGTTTACAGTAAGCATCCAAGAGCGACCGGACGCGTCCGGACGATACTGACCGGACCCTGACAGCGTCCGATCATCACTTGAATGCTGGTTCACGGGTTGAACTGACCGGAGCGTCCGGTCATCATGACCGGAGCGTCCGGTCACCCCGCAGAAGCTCATAACAGTTAGTTTTTCAGGCTGCCTTATAAATAGAAGCTCCACTCGTGAGTGGAGTATCCTTTGCTCATTCCAACAGCTGAGAAACACGTTTGTGAGTGCCAAGAAGAGCAAGATCCTAGTGAGGTGTTTGTGATTTGAGAATCCAAGAGAGTAGCCTCACTAGCAAATCAAGAGTAGCAAAGTGTGCATCCATCTTCTCATTAGGCTTCGCGTGGTCAAGTGAGAGTTCGTGCTTGTTACTCTTGGTGATCGCCATCACCTAGACGGCTTGGTGGTGATCGGGAGTTTGGTGTTCACCCGGCGGAGCTTGTGGGTGACCCAACTCAAGTTGTGAGCGGCTTTGGGTGATTCGCCGCGACGGAGTGTCGAAGAATCAACCCGTAGAGAGCACTTGATCCTTACGCGGATCAAGGGGGAGCTACACCCTTGCGCGGGTGCTCCAACGAGGACTAGTGGGGAGTGGCGACTCTCCGATACCTCGGCAAAACATCGCCGCGTTCCTTTCTCTCTCGACTTACTTTGAGCACTTACCTTGAGTATTTACTTTGAGCAATTCAATACTTGTTTTACATCCATAGAATTGCTTGCTAGAGTAAGTTTGGAACATAGGTTGAGAGGTTGTTGTGCATTAGTTTGATATAAACACTTTCCTAGGCACAAGGGGTTAATTGGGCTATCCGTAGGATTTGATTATTGCAAGAGAATTTAGAATTAGCCCAATTCACCCCCCCCCCTCTTGGGCATCTTGATCCTTTCAAGAGCTTTGACCCAGGCACATTCGCTTGGACCTAGAGTGGTTGGCGGCGGTATGGGTCTTCGTCGGGAGAGATGGATCCCCCGGCCTCGGGGTCGGTCAAGGCGGAGTCTCCCCCAGAGGCCGGGCGAGGCGGAGCTAGTCCTCAAAGGTTGGGCGAGGCGGAGCCCGCGGCCTCGGTGTCAGCCGAGGCGGAGCCCGTCCTCAGAGGTTGGGCGAGGCGGAGCCGGCCCTCTGAGGTCGGGCGAGGCGGAGCCCGCCCTCTGAGGTAGGGTGAGGCGGAGTGCAAACCCAAGGGTCGGGTGAGGCGGAGCCCGCCCCCAGAGGCCGGGCGAGGCGGAGCCAGTCCTTAGATGTCGGGCGAGGCGGAGCCAGCCCTCAGAGGTCGGGCAAGGCGGAGCCGGCGGCCTCGGTGTCGAGCGAGGCGGAGCCAACCCTCAGAGGTCGGGCGAGGCGGAGCCCGCCCCCAGAGGCCGGGCGAGGCGGAGCTTGCGCACCTAGGGGTCGGTTGGAGCTGTAGTCGCGCTCTTGACTGGTCGGATGAATCAATGTTGATGGTTATTAGCTCATTCTCTTTGGGTACCCTAGTATTGGTCCCCGACACCTCCACGCTGGAGAAGGCCGCGGCGAGCGGACCCCGCAATGAAGGCTCCTGCGGCGGTCGCATGCATGATGGAGGAGCTCGCGGTGGTCACATGCGTGCAGCTGTGGGAAAATAAAATGTCGCTGGTCTTTTTTCTTTTTGGAGAAACGTGCTTGTGGTGGAGCCGAGTAGTCCTATTGGTCCGGTCGCTGCACAGGCCCGCGAACAGGGCGTGCGGACAGATGCGCTAGGACGGACATCCTCACTAGAGCATTATCGAAGATATAAAATTTTTCTATTAATTAATATACATATAGGTAAAGGTAAGTAAATTAAACCATTTCATATCCTAATGAGGTAAAAATTCATCTCGTTTTGGATCACAGGTAGCCATTGCCTTCTCTTATTCTCTTAGTCCCACGGAGCCGGGCCGCGGCGCGCAGCTAACGCGGGAGATGGGAGCCGGCCGCCCGCTGCCGTCCTCGTTCGCATCGCAGAAATGTGATCGCACGAGGCCTGAGGTGTGTTGAGCGGCTGCCCCCGGCCGGCCGAGCTCCTTGCACCTAACGCCACAGGTGGTATTTTATTAGCCTGCCTTTCAAGTCTCAACTAACCCGCTTGATTTCAGCGCGCGCGCGCGCGTGTCGCTGAGCAGCAACGTCCCCGGATGAAGGCGACAGGGAAAAGCGCCGCCTGCACGCGCACGATGCCAAAGCGCGCTCTCCGTCGCGTTCACGATCATTCGCATCGCATGTTTAATGTGGCCGCGCTATACGTGTTCACATCGGGATCATGTTGGCACGCACGTGTTACTCGTGCGTCACATGTGTCCACTCGTGAGCTCGTGTGGTACACAGTATATATAGAGCGTGCCAAGCATCCAGTCTAGCTGCACCACCATAAGCACCAACGGAAAACCAGTGTTGGCTGCAGCGCCGCAGGCAGTAGATCGAGCCTTCTGTCCCCGGTCCGGCGGCCCCCCTGTCGCAACTTGCAAGTACGTGCTGCCGATCGACTACTCTTGCGGCCGGACTCGGTTGTGCGCCATGGCTCTGGACGCGAGGTCCCTTCCGGTAGTGTCCGCCCCCGCCCTCGAAGTCTGCTCGGTGATGCCGAGAACCAGGAACGGTGGCGGCGTTTCGTCCGCGACGGCCGGCACGGCGGAGGTGTCCGTCGTCGTGGACGTGCCGGCGCTGTGGAGCGACGAGGGAAGGATGAAGCGGGAGCTGGTCGCGTGGGCCAAGGCCGTGTCGTCCATGGCCATCAGGGAAACGATGATGCAGTGCTGACTGCTGAAGACCTGAAGTGCTGATTAAGGCGGATCAGTACTTCCTTCATGCATAGAGCCCTGAGGATGCACATCTCTTTGTTTTTTTTTTCCTCGTGCTGCTGGGTCCTTTCTTTGCCGAGCAAACCAGTTCACGCGACGAAGCATGGCGGCGGCGGCGGCTTTGTACATGTTCGGTTGATCATTTGGGCTTGTACATACATGTTCTTTTTGGAAAGGATGCAAGAGAGAGCTTCAGATGTTTTGTCGCACGGAATATATATTTTGGTATATTTTGGATGTGTCCTATGTTTTGTTTTCGCTCAAATTGTCACGCTGGGTTGAATTGACAGTGCGTCTGCGGAAAGATCGAATCTGGAGTTGAGCTGCTGGTTTCTGTACGCAGACTGTACACTGCATGCGCGCGACCGATCGTTGACACTGACAGTTGAAGCTAGGCCTCGACGAAAAACTGTAGCTCGCTACTTAGCTCGACTCGCTCGTTGGTGGCTTGGCTCGAGCTCAGCTCCTTTGAATTTTTAAACAAGCTGAGCCAACACTTTAGCTCGATTAATTAACAAGACAGCTCGATCCAGCTCGCGAGCCGCTCGCGAGCCCAAACGAGTCAAGGTAAATCAGATGACAGCAACTTGAATCAACCCATATATGCCATGGCCCATTGACCCATATGATAAAACTCTAGCCTCCAATTCCCACGCCTAGGCCCTAGACTTCCCCCATCTGTCGTTTCGTACAGGCGTAGCCGTAAACGCATGCACGTTCGGTGGTTCCCCTCCTGAGCCGCAACACGTGGCACACACGTAAGTCGTCCGGCGTCTACTGTTTGCTAGGGCCTTGCAATCGTAGCTTTGCTTACTCTATTGCAAGTCAACCCATAGCAGCAAGCATTAGCTTTTGTTTTTTTTTCTTAATTTTTCCAATCCAGCATCAAATTATTCGTCCTCTTATTTATTTTGCTTTTCCAAAATCAGTACCCGTCTCTGCCTTTTGCTAGATAAGTAACCTCAATATGAAGAAAAAAATTTAAGTTAGCTCGTGAGTCAAACGAGCTAGCTCGAGCTGCCAAGCGAGCCGGGCCGAGCTGAGCTTCTAACTTGTTAGTATAACAAGCCGAGCCGAGCCTGCTTGATAATGAGCCGAGCTATAACGAGCTGAGCTGGCTCGATATTCATCCCTAGTTGAAGCAAGTGCCCGGCAGAGGGCAGAGGCAGCACACTGCTCACTGTTATGCGTCATCAGCTCGGCGGCGGCAACCGCGCCCTCCGCCATCTCGTAAGTGCTGCTCCTATTTTGCACGCGAGAGTAAGTACAATGATGATTTTATTATAGTCAAACAGACGCTGATATAGAAGAAAAAATAACTTAGTTCTCAAACAAATAAGAGCACTTGCATTTTTTTGTGTCTTTTTCAACAGAATTGGCTAGCTTGTATCATAGTGATGAGAGCTGGCTTGAGTTCAAATGAGTCGTCGTTACAACCAAATACGTCGTCGTTGTAATGTTTGGACTATAGATGCACCAATTTGACAAGTTGTTGCACCATGTTGATGAGAGTTGGCTTGAGTTCAAATGAGTCGTTGTTACAACCAAATACGTCTTTTTCAAATGAGTTCAAATGTGCACATTCACTATCAAAGGAGTCGCTCAAGATGTCGTGTTACTTCACCTCTTCCCATTCTCCCTCTTGGGGACGTCATCGTTGTCACGTTTGGACTATAGATGCACCAATTTGACAAGTTGTTGCACAATTGTGCATCTTATAAGTCGTCGCTAGACTAATATGCACACACTTGCCAAGTTGTCACACTAAATTGAGTATTCTATAAGTTATTTGGACCAATCTGCACCCACCTTTCAAGTTGTTGTACGGTGGGTGCAATTTACTCAATAAAAAAGATATAACTATTATATAGCTTAGCTCTTACAATTTGATCTATAGCTGAACACTTAGCTTTATTATTGGGCTTACTCTAACCAAACGCCATCGCGTTAATTCTACTCAGGCGATTTATCAGTTGATTGGTTCCTCGCCAAGCCCATGGCGTACGCCGAGTGCAGGTTGTCCTGGAATCTGTTCGAGCATTATCCTCGCTCACTTCGTCCAGAACCTCTGGACTAGGAGGTAGTTTTCGGTTGGTAATTGAACACAGACATGTATCAAGTATACATATCCCTCTTGTCTTTATTTTCCTGATCATTCTTGAAGCGTCATATTATTGGATATTGAAGTAATCTGCTGTGATGTCGACGAACTCTTACAACAAGGCGTACATAAATTATAGAGAAAAGAAGCAGAGAAAAAATGGAACAACAATTTTTGATATAATCACTAAGCTCTAATACATGGTTGGACTGTATTTTCAAGTGTATCAAGTCCCTCTAGTTTCTATGATCCCCAACACACTTGAAAAGGCCGGTTGAAGGAGTATATATGGCCCCAAGAAAACCAACTAGTCATTGCTCTAACGGTCACAAATTTTTATAAGCACCGAATAATACGCTAACCCCAAAACAATAAGCATCAGATCATACAGTGACACATACTATTTCATCATGCTGTCTCACCGGTCTTTTAGCTATAACTCCTAGCTTCGAAATCCACTGTTTATGATCTTGTACTCAATCTATGCAAATATATCTTGTGAAGTGATTTACATGACCCTGCAAAACTCCCTACAAAATAAGGCACTGAACGATTGGAAATTGCATCGTATCATCCGCGCTGCTCATAGGATTCCAGCGTACCAATTCAATATTTTGGCAATATCTCCTAGCTCCGAACTCTGATTTTGATGATCTTGTACCTGTTGGAAAATATTATGAAGTGCTTACAAAGATTCTACAAAAACATTACCCCAAATCAGTAGAAATCCCGATATATAGGATCATCTGGTGAGCGTCATTAATCTGCGTATGTGTAAATGCTTCGTATTTTGGCCATTTCTCCTAGCTCAGACTCTGATTTTGATGATCTTGTACTTGTTAGAAAGTGTGTGAAGTGATATACAAGATTCTTCAAAAACAATGTGTTATATCTATAGAAATACCTAGCGGGTTATACAGTGAGGATCACTAATCTATGCATGGGTTGATGTTTTGGTATTTTGGTTGTGTTTTTCTAGGCTTTGATTTTGACGGACTTTGAACTCGTTAGAAAGCTTGTTGAAAATATTTACAGTTTGAACTTGGTATAATAACAATTTTAACAACTATAAATTCACGGTATAAGTCCAACTCAATCCTTTCTTTGTCCTGGCTTGAATATCTTTCTTTTTTATTTCCTACATCCCTAAGACCTTAGAAAATCTATGAACACGTATTAATACATATGTTAGTCCTAGTGATTGGGTTGTCATTATCATCACTAATATATTAGGACATGGCTAATAAGGATCCATGATTCTTTCAGGATGTAAGGATCATTCTCAAGGATTTGGTTTGGATAAGTAAAGCTCACAAAAGCCTCTACATTTGGTTAAGTTATCAAAAGAGAAAGCATTCTCAATAAACTAGAGCATGGCAATTCAAATTGATTGATACCCTCCCACTACTAGAGAACAGACTTTAGAACGATGTCCCAATTTGATATTAGCCTCGGCATTTTTTTGCCCCCGGGACTAAAGAACCCTTTAGTCCCGGTTGGTAATACCAACCGGGACTAAAGGTCCCTACCCAACGGTTGTCCGCGGGTCAGGGATCTTTAGTCCTGCCTGGTATTACCAACCGGGACTAAAGGTTTACCTTTAGTCCCGGTTGGTAATACCAGCCGGGACTAAAGCTTTTAGTTCTGGTTTGAGTTATGCCCCGGGAATAAAGATTAATCTTTAGTCCCGGTTTGGCCCCCTAACCGGGACTAATTATCCCAGCCTATAATCCAGCTCATTCCTTCCTCCCCGAGCTCGAGCCATTCCATTCAAACTCACTGCCTCTGTTCTTCAGCTTGCTGTTGTTCTTGCTCTCTCCCCCTCCATTGGTGTTGATCTTTGATTTTGGAGGTAACAAACTTAATCCTCTTATGTTTTATCAGTAGCTTGTCTCATTTTGCGATGTAGATGCATGTGTAACTTTATATGTTGGACTTTATTATGATTTTATATGTCATTTTTAGCTCAAAATCACATGATGATTTGCATATATGTTTGGATAAACAAAAGTTAAATTAGTTCATCAAAATCACGCCTCGCTCGTCCTCGCTGGAGCACGCGCCATCCTCGTCCCCGGCGGCTTACGTGATCTTAGAATTAATTTTTCCATGAAATGAAAACTTAGAAAATAGTTAGAAAATTGTAGAAAATCCGTACTAGTTGAACTTGCGGACCGTGTTCAGCTCGGCCAACATGTTCTCTGCCGAGCGGTAACGGACGTCAAGGAGGAGCTTTGATTCTACGAGGAAGAGCGGCAATGGTCGTGGAAGACCGTGTTTCCTTTCTCGTAGAATCGGAGCTCTTCCTTGGCCAAGTACGGTGCCGTCCGGTGGAGAAATGCTGGCCGAGATGATCACGTAAACAAGGTCAACTAGTACGGATGGTTATTTATTGAAACATATTTTTGAGCTATAATTTGATAGATATTTGATAACTTCAGACCTACAAATGTCATCTACAAATGTTACTATCCTCGGCAACCTAAATGCCCACGAGCTCGCCGATATCGAGCAGGTCACTTAGAATTATTTTTTCTATGAAATAAAATACTTAGAAATCATGTATTTTATTTTTTAGAATTATTTTTTCCATGAAATGAAAAACTTAGAAAATTGTTAGAAAATTGTAGAAAATCCGTACTAGTTGAACTTGCGGACCGTGTTTAGCTCGGCGAGCATGTTCTCTGCCGAGCGGTAACGGACGTCAAGGAGGAGCTTTGATTCTACGAGGAAGAGCGGTAACGGTCGTGGAAGACTGTGTTGCCTTCCTCGTAGAATCGGAGCTCTTCCTTGGCCAAGTATGGTGCCGTCCGGTGGAGAAATGTTCACCGAGATGATCACGTAAGCAAGGTCAACTAGTACGGATGGTTATTTATTGAAACATGTAAAATCCGTACTAGTTTTGTTTAAATATATTATTTTAGAAAATATGAAATTTACACTAGTTTGTAAAAATAAGTATAGAAAGTAGATGACAACTAGTACCGGATCCTTGGCCTCTTGTTCGGTTGCGAAATGACTGAGGCCAGAACTTCCTCTCATTATCTGCGGCAAGTGTAAGCAGAAGATTGTGATGGAGTACCGAGTCAAGAGACAGGGACTCAACAAGGGTCGTGTTTTCTACAAGTGCCCGAATCGCTATATGAGTTTCTTACGTATTTTATTATTATGGTTAATTGACCTGCTTTTCTTGAATATTTTTGACTAAATATTTTTTTGCTTTAATTTCAGTGGGAGGGCAATGGATGCGATTGTTGGTACTGGGAGGAAGATTATGCTACATACGTGCAGAATTTGGTTGCGCTTGAGGTAGCGGCTGCTGATGATGAGGCAGTGAGCCAGCAGGAGAAGCTTATTGATATTGAACAGAAGAATGATTTATCTGTTTTAGTTGCGTACGATCACGAAATAATTATGTTACTGAAGTGCATTGTAGTTTTAGTTTATTTAGTGATAGTTGGGATTGCTTACGTTGTAGCCAGGCTTAGATAATTAATCAATCGTGTGTGTGTCATCTATGTTGTGTAATAAAATACTTAATTATGTTTAAGGTTTTCATAATTTATCGTGTAATGCAGATTATGTCACGCCATTGGATGTACAATGCCGATCGCCGCTCCCAAGACTTTATTGAGGGCGTGCACTATTTCTTAGATGTGGCCGAGGCAAATAAGCGGGATAGTTTTATGTGCTGTTCATATGCCATATGTAAGAATTTAAAGGAATATTCAAGCTCAATGAGTCTTTATTCATATTTGCTTAAGTCAGGTTTCATGTCAAACTATATATGTTGGACTAAGCATGGAGAAAGCGGGGTCATGATGGAACAAGGTGAAGGAGAAGATTTAGACACTGATGACATTATTGCTCAGTATGGTGCCTTTGATGATACTACAATGGGGAGAGATGAAGAAAAGGTAGCGGCAGAAGATGATCTCGGTGATGCTCTTGGCGATGCCATTCGTGATGCACAACAAGAATACGAAAGTGAAAAAGAGAAAGTTAAGTTCGAGCGCATGCTTGAGGATCATAGGAAGTTGCTATACCCGACGGCCGAAGAGTGGCAAAAAAAGCTGGGTACAACACTGGAATTGCTACAGTGGAAGGCAAAGAATGGTGTATCCGACAAGGCATTTAGAAATTTATTGAACCTCATAAAGAAGATGCTTCCAAAGCCAAATGAATTGCCCACCACTATGTATGAAGCAAAAAATGTTGTCTGCCCTTTGGGATTAAAAATCCAGAAGATACATGCATGTCCTAATGACTACATCCTCTACCATGGCAATGAATACGAGAATTTGGATGAATGCCCGGTATGTAAAGCAGCGCGGTATAAGATCAGACGCGATGATCCTGGTGACGTCGAGGGTGAACAACGTCCTAGAAAGAAAATCCCTGCCAAGGTTATGTGGTATGCTCCTATAATACCACGCTTAAAACGTTTGTTTAGAAATAAAGACCATGCAAAGTTGTTGCGGTGGCATATAGAAGACCGTAAGGTAGACAATATGCTGAGACACCTAGCTGATGGGTCCCAGTGGAGAGCGATAGACAGGGAATTTCCAGAGTTTGCAAATGAGGCTAGAAACATAAGGTTCGCCTTAAGTATAGATGGTATGAATCCTTTTGGGGAGCAGAGCACTAGTCATAGCACTTGGCCAGTTACTCTATGTATCTACAACCTTCCTTCATGGTTATACATAAAGCGGAAGTTCATTATGATGCCGATCCTCATCCAAGGTCCGAGGCAACCTGGCAACGACATTGATGTCTATCTGAAGCCATTAATTGAAGAACTTCTAGTTTTATGGAACAAACCAGTTGTACATGTCTGGGATAAGTACAAACAAGAACACTTTGACCTACGAGCAATGTTGTTCGTAACAATCAATGATTAGCCTGCTTTAAGTAATCTTTCAGGTCAGACAAACAAAGGATATAATGCATACACACATTGTTTTGATGACCTTGACAGTATATATTTGAAAAGATATCGAAAGGTCGTATACCTTGGCCATCGTCGATTCCTTCCTTTAAATCACCAAGTAAGAAAGAAAGGTAAGCATTTTAAAGGTAAGCCAGACCACCAGAAGAAGCCTCATAACCGAACCGGAGAAGATGTACTCGCAATGGTCAAGGATGTGAAAGTAGTATTTGGAAAAGGATAAGGCAGCGAATCTGTTCCCAAAGATGCTAAGGGACACGCACCCATATGGAAGAAGAAGTCCATCTTTTGGGAGCTACCCTATTGGCAAGTCCTAGAGGTCCGCAACACAATCGACATGATGCACCTGACAAAGAATCTTTGTGTGAACCTGTTAGGATTCATGGGTGTGTATGGGAAGCCAAAGGATTCACTTGAAGCACGCCAGGACTTGTAGGGCATGAAAGAACGAGATAACCTTCATCCAGAGAAGACAGATGATGGACGTCATTACTTAAGTCCTGCTAGCTACACGCTTAGCAAAGAAGAGAGGGACAGCATGTTCGAATGTCTAAGCAGCATCAAGGTCCCATCGGAATTCTCCTCCAATATAAAGGGTATAATAAATGTGCCAGAGAAGAAATTCCTAAAGTTAAAGTCCCACGACTGCCATGTGCTTATGACACAATTGCTTCCAGTTGCTTTAAGAGGAATTCTACCTCCACATGTACGTCTAGCCACCATGAAGCTATGTGCATTCCTCAATGCAATTTCTCAGAAGGCAATCAATCCAGTGGAACTAGCTACTCTATAGAATGATGTGGTTCAATGTCTTGTCAGCTTTGAGTTAGTGTTCCCTCCATCCTTCTTTAATATCATGACACACCTCCTAGTTCATTTGGTGAAGGAGATTAGTATTCTTGGACCTGTGTTCTTACATAACATGTTCTCCTTCGAGAGGTTTATGGGAGTCTTGAAGAAATATGTGAAAGTCCGTTCTAAGCCTGAAGGAAGCATCGCCCAGGGCTATGGAACAGAGGAGGTCATTGAGTTCTGTGTTGACTTTATTCCTGACCTTGCCCCGATTGGCGTTTCCGAATCGCGACACGAGGGGAGACTCAGTGGTAAAGGAACTTTAGGGAAGAAAACATATATTGACATGGAAGACGATTATTTCAATAAAGCACACTACACAATTCTTCAGAACTCGTCATTAGTGCATCCGTACATCGAGATACATAAGGAGTTCTTACGATCCAAGTTTCCAGGGAATACTGAAGCTTGGATTAGACGTCAGCACATGGAAAGTTTTAGTGGTTGGTTGCTAAAAGAATGTCAAGGCGATGACAATATTGATGAGCAACTGTATTTATTGGCTAGGCAACTATCATGGCATATCCTCACGTACCAAGGGTATGAGATAAATGGGAATACATTTTACACAGTTGCCCAAGATAAAAGGAGCACCAATCAAAATAGTGGTGTTCGCATAGATGGCACAGATCCAAATGAGAATATACAAACATATTATGGCCGCATAGAAGATATATGGGAACTAGACTACGCACCTAATTTTAAAGTCCCTTTGTTCCGGTGCCAATGGGTGAAGCTGACCGGAGGAGGGGTAACAGTCGACAAAGAGTATGGAATGACAACAGTGGACCTCAACGATATTGGGTACAAAGACGAACCATTCGTCCTTGCTATCGATGTGAGTCATATGTTCTATGTGAAAGACATGTCTACAAAAGCAAAGAGAGGAAAAAATGAAGACATCAACTCAATGATCAATGAGCCAAAGTGCCACATAGTTCTTTTTAGAAAAATAAATATAGTGGGAATTGAAGACAAGTCAAACATGTCAGAAGATTATGAAAGAAATGTTCGAATTCCACCCTTCATAGTGAAGAAAGATCCAAGCATCATGTTAAATGATGAAGACACTCTATGGTTACGACAAGATCATAACCAAGGGTCATACGTCAAGAAAAAATTCATTGTTGTGCCCGTATGATACAACGATGCAAATCCTAAATTGTCTCCAATTCAAAAGTTTTGAATACCAAGTTTGTTCAGCTCATCAAGATATACAATCCTTATATAGGCCATTTTTTCATTTGAGAAAGTTTGAACAAAATGTAGTTCAAATTTCACAAGTGTGTGACATAGTTTTAGAAAGTCTATATGAGATTCAAGAATTTGTGACTAGTGTTTGATAAAACTTTCTCAAATGGAAAAATAAGCTATGTAACAATTATAGATCTTGCTGAGATGATCAAACTTGGTATTCAGAGATTTTTCATCTGAGATCATTTAGTGTCTCATTTGAGCAAGTTTGACCAAGTCAAATTTGGTCAAATGAAAAAACAACACTTTGACTCTAGTATTCTAAACTCTAAATGACTTCAAATTGAAAAGTTTTGAGTACCAAGTTTGTTAAAATCATCAAGATCTACAATTGTTGTTTTGGTCAACTTTCCATTTGAGATAGTTTGGATGGTTCAAATTTGTGATTTTTAAATTTTGACGCCTACAAACTAGTTTTCGGAACCCTAGATTGTCTCCAATTGAAAAGTTTTGAATACCAAGTTTGTTCAGCTCATCAAGATATACAATCCTTATATATGCTATTTTTTATTTGAGAAAGTTTGAACAAAATGTAGTTCAAATTTCACAAGTGTGTGACATAGTTTTAGAAAGTCTATATGAGATTCAAGAATTTGTGACTAGTGTTTGATAAAACTTTCTCAAATGGAAAAATGAGCTATGTAACAATTGTAGATCTTGCTAAGATGATCAAACTTGGTATTCAGAGATTTTTCATCTGAGGTCATTTAGTGTCTCATTTGAGCAAGTTTGACCAAGTCAAATTTGGTCAAATAAAAAAACAACACTTTGACTCTAGTATTCTGAACTCTAAATGACTTCAAATTGAAAAGTTTTGAGTACCAAGTTTGTTAAAATCATCAAGATCTACAATTGTTGTTTTGGTCAACTTTCCATTTGAGATAGTTTGGATGGTTCAAATTTGTGATTTTTAAATTTCGACGCCTACAAACTAGTTTTCGGAACCCTAGATTGTCTCCAATTGAAAAGTTTTGAATACCAAGTTTGTTCAGCTCATCAAGATATACAATCCTTATATAGGCCATTTTTCATTTGAGAAAGTTTGAACAAAATATAGTTCAAATTTCACAAGTGTGTGACATAGTTATAGAAAGTCTATGAGATTTAAGAATTTGTGACTAGTGTTTGATAAAACTTTCTCAAATGGAAAAATATGCTATGTAAAAATTGTAGATCTTGCTGAGATGATCAAACTTGGTATTCAGAGATTTTTCATCTGAGGTCATTTAGTGTCTCATTTGAGCAGCTCATCAAGATCTACAATCCTTAATCAAAAAACAACACTTTGGCGGGCTGCAAAAATTTTAGGCCTTCAGTCCCGGCCCAGGTCAGGATCCGGGACTAAAGGGTCGGCGGAATTGCCCGTCCAAAAATACCTTTAGTCCCGGCTGGTAACACCAACCGAGACTAAAGATCATTTAGTCCCGGCTGGTAAGCTGAGCCGGGACTAAAGGGTTGGACCTTTAGTCCCGGTTCAGCTTACCAGCCGGGACTAAAGGAACTTTAGTCCTGATTGGTGTTACCAGCTGGGACTAAAGGGTCCCGGCCTATATATATCGAACGGTTCATCTTCTACTTTTCGATCTACAACGTCGATCTCGTCGTCTCTGCCGCGCCCGCGCCGCCGTCGTCGTCTACCCCCGCCCGACCTCGATCTCCACGTCTCTGCCGCGCCCGCGCCGTCGTCGTCGTCGAGCCCCGCCCACGCCGCCGTACGTCGTCCTCGCGCGGCTCTGCTCAGCCCCGTGGCCGGCCAGCACGCCCGACCGCCATGGCAGCGGCCTGTTGCTAGCAGCGCCCTCGGCCAAATTTTTTTAGACACTTTTTTAGATAGTTTTTTTAGATAGTTTTTTTAGGTAGTGTTTGATATATATGTTAGATTAAAATGTATTAAAATTTAATTAGTAATTTATTCTTAGTTTTTTAGATAGTTTTTGATATATGTTAATTAGATTTAAATGTATTAAAATTTAATTAGTACTTTATTTAGATAGTTTTTTTAGATAGTTTTTTATTATAGTTTTTGATATATTTAGTAATTATTATTCTATCTCTCTATATATATGTGTTAGATTTAATTTTGATTTAGTAATTCTATCTATGTATATATGTTAGGTTTAATTAGATTTAGTAATTAATTCTATCTAGAGATTCTATATGTATACATATATATGTACTTAATTATTTCTATGTGTATATATACATGTACTTAATTATTTTTATGTGTTGAGAGAGAAAGAAAATTGTATCTAGAGAGACATTCTATGTGTTATCACATGCATATCTATATATCTATATATATATATATATATATATATATATATGCACTTATTCTATGTGTTGAGAGAGAGAGAAAATTGTATCTAGAGAGACATTCTATATGTGTTATCACATGTACTTATGTTATGTGCTATAGTAATTCTATCTATGTGTTATCTTGAAGATACAAATGGGTGCTCCGGATGATAACTTGAATGATGACATAATGGCGAATATTATCAACGTCGGCACCAATGTGGATGTAGATGACATGAGTCAGTACTTTGCTGATTATGAGGATATCCTGAATATGCCGGTGGTTGAAGATCAACAAATTGTCGCGCAAGAAAATACTGGCGAGGTATATTCGATTATCTATCATCTCTTATAGATGCATGCGTACATATATTTATTGTTAATCGTTGTGTTTCTACTCATGTAGCCAGTCTCTGGATCTACATCAACCACCGGCAAGAGTAGGAAAGTCTGAGGGCCAAAAAAGCCATTAGAGGGCCGTTTCATAATATCAGAATTCGACACCGACACCGACAAACCATTGGAACCACATGCTCAGACATATGTCAATCAATGTTGGTTCATTATAAGGGATAGGATCCCAGTTAGTGCTCATAAATGGAAGCAGAAGATATCCGCTCCTAATGTTAGTTTGTATCTGATCGTGACAAGAACCTAGCTTGGAGAGATATCACTCAGCATTTTACATTACAAGCAGATGATGCTTCGAAGGAGCTAGTGAGGGATTGGACAATGAAGAAGATGGCAACATTGTTCCAGAGTTGGAAGAAGACATTGTATAAAAAGTTTATCTTGAAGAATGAAACGCCAAATTTCAATGCTAAGGCGTTTGTCAAGTTGGAGTCCCATTAGGATGACTTCGTACAATACAAGACATCTCCAGAGAGTGAGGAACGTGTGATGAGGAATCAGCAGAATGCCTGACAGAAGCAATACCATCATCGCATGGGATCAGGTGGTTATAGGAGTGCTATTCCTAAGTGGCAGAACCTAGAAGCAGAGATTACTGCCAAGGGAATCATACTTGAAACAATAGAGAAGAACTGGCCTCAACGCGCGAAGAATTGGTTCTACGCTCATGGGGGAAGCCTAGACCCAAACACTGGCAAGCTAATTTTCAGCCCAAAAATTAAGAGAGCAACACAAAGACTAGCTCGTGCTAGGGAAGAAGCTGATAGTAGTGTTTTCAAGCCCAACAGAGAAAAGGATGAATTGACATATGCCCTAGAGAATCCCGAACATGGTGGTCGAACAAGAGGCTATGGGGTGGTTCCATGGCTACAAGCATTCCCAGTAGACAGGGATATCTACAGAAGCCGCCAGAGAAAGAAGGATGAGGAGGCAGACCGAATCCGTGTATTGGAGCAATTTGTTAATGAGTCACGACAAGCATTGCTTGAATCACATGAACGAGAAAAATCTCTTGAGGCAAGAATGCAGGAGGAGATCAAGAGGCAAGTGCAGCTAGCAATGAGTCAAATGCAATCGCAATCGACGCCAGGAGTCACCATTAGCCCCGTTGGTCAGATGAAAAGCAGTTGTGCTTCCATGGAGCTGCTAGTTATTCAAGGTGATGCTAGGTTGCGCTTCCCTGTTGATGACATTACCGAGCCTCTAACAACATGTGAGCTGCACATTCCAGATGGTAATAATGCATCAATCATGGTGGTTGTCGGGGTTGTATCTCCAATAGACCGAACGAAGACACCAAGAATCCATGGGTCAGTTATTCAACCTGAATATGCTAGCGTCTCGGTCGATAGAGTGCTCAAAGGTTACAGCAATGTTCCTCTTGACATTGAAGACGGTGATGGGGAGAAGACACTAGGAGAAGCAGAGAAGACATTTATTCAATGGCGCAAACGCTTCATCATCATTCCTGGGGCGCCACCGCTTCCCCTACCTCACCCTAGGTACGAATGAAAGTGAATGAAATATTATTTTTCCATTAATTTTATATTAGCTTCAAAAATAATTGACCCATAACTTGTTTTTGTAGCAGGGTCCCCCCCAGCCTAGCCCAATCATTCATTCCCCATCTCATCACAGCGTCACAGGGGGCGAGACGACTTCATCCCCACGACGATCTCTAACTCCTACACCGGCCCCATCGCCTCCACAACGATCTCCAACTCCTACACCGGCCCCACCGCCTCTACAACGATCTCCAACGCCTCCACGTCAGACTCCAACACCGGCCTCATCGCCTCCATGCCGGTCTCCAACACCGCCCCCACCACCTCCACAGCGACGCACTACAAAGACGTCTAAGGTCCCGGCGGCAAAGAAGACAAAAAAAGAGTTATTTCTCAAGAAATACTTCCTAAAAAGACTGATAAGCAAATAGCAGCTGAAGAAGGCAAAAAAGTGAAAGATTTTTTATAGATATTCAAAAGCAGAGACAAGCGAAGCTTAAGGAGAAGTCGTACTTTTACATACCACGAGATCAGCTGAGGCAGAAGGTCAAAGCTCACAAGAAAAAGATGCTTGAAGTTCATAAGCCACCGCCACTATCAGACTATGACCGCTCCCTCGTAAAGTCACATGATGCACATAAGAAAAGGAAAAGAGCATCAGGGAAGGATGTCCCATAGCTCGGACAATAGAAGCAACCAATGCAAAATCTTATTGTTGCTAATGAATATGGTTCCAACATAGAAGTCTATCGACCAGACAACTCTGGAGAAGTGTCGGTTCAAGACCTTAATGCTTTTTTTTAACAAACTGGTTTAACCTTGGATCAAGTGACGGGCAAAGCTCCAATCCAGAACCTGGAAGTTGATACCTGGAAGACTTATAAATTTGGCAAAAGTCTGTACAACCCTGCGGCTCTAAATGAATTGGGTACGCAAATGTACTTGCTCAACAAGTGGTACATGCAGGCGTGTGGTAGGGGTGAGCAGTGGCTCTTTGTCAGATTTAGAGACCATCATTACTTCCGTGGAGATGACATCTTACATATTAGTTTCGAAGAATTGCATCAACTATTCCACTTGGACGCTATGGACAAATCAATCATTAGCTCCTTTTGTTTATAAGTGATTCTTACTTTTATTTAATAAACCCACTTCCATGCGTACGTGTATATAATTATTCTCACGTGTAACTTATATTTATATACAGATTTCAGATGTCAAAGCTCCAAAGAATATAAGACACCAGTGTTGGCTTCATTGATCCTTATATCGTATTCAAAACCGATATTATTATCAAGGACCACTGGGTATCTGAAACACAGACGAATATCATGAAGTTCTTCGTGAAGCAGCACGACAAGACAACAATACTTTTCCCGTACAACTTTGAGTAAGTGTTAATAATAATGTAGTCTACACATTTTATGTAATATCAATACAACTTATATGCATGTACGTGTGTGTATAAACCAATGCAGGTTTCACTGGATACTCATTGTCATTGAGTTAAACTCAAGTTAGTTAGTAATCTTGGACTCATTGAGAAAAGAGCAAGCACTATACCAAGATATGATAGACATTATCCAGGGGTAATTTCGATCTCTCGCGCACAACTATTATTGAATAGACTTTGCCATAATTTATTAACGATCGTACATTATTGGTTGCACAGGGTTTGGAAAGAGTTTATTCGGCAACACCGCAAGGATTGCAAGGCACCACTTAATGTAGTTGAAATACCAGTAAGTTGTACTATATATACTTCCCCACGTGTTTAATTACTATATCGTACTTCAATTTACGTGTGAGATGATGAGAATAATCTTCTTCTCGTACAGTGGTGTTTGCGGCAGGAACCAGGTAATAACTTGTGTGGATACTACGTTTGTGAATTTATCACTGGATACATAAGAAGAACTCCTGAAGATGTCCTCAGAGTACGTATATATCAATTTTTTATTTATTTTTAAATGAATATATATATATATATATATATATTAATACTTTTCCTTTTATTTCAAATACAAGACTGAATGGTTGAAACGAAGGGTCATGCAAAAAGACCATCTGAAAGCAGTTCAAGAGTCAATAGCAGGATATCTTCTAGAAAAAGTGCTAAATCCCAACGGCGAGTTCTACTTTGATCTAAGGAACTAATGATATAAATTAAATGTTTATTGATATCGTTATTTTCGAGAACAAGATTATGAAAGTGTTGTATATATACATATATATCTATAATATATATAGTTTCATACTTTATTCGAATATAATAATGCTCGAGATGAGAATTAGATGTAATTATATGCGTGCGTGTATTTATATTAGCAGCGTAGAATACGTACATAAAAATATATTATATATTAAACAAATATGTGTAACTGAACTGAAAACAAATTAAACAAAAAAAAAAGAAAAAGAAAAGGAACCTTTAGTCCCGGTTGGGGTTACCAACCGGGACTAAAGGGTGCGCCGGGTTTGCTCGGCTGGAGGGCCTTTAGTCCCAGTTGGTAACACCAACCGGGACTAAAGGTCCCTCTTTAGTCCCGGCTCGATGACCCGGGACTGAAGGTTCCAACTTTAGTCCCGGGATCGTTGTCCCGGCGCGGTAACCGGGACTAAAAGCCGTTACCGCCTGGAACAACAAGTCCATTCTGTAGTAGTGTCCGTTGGTGTACAATGGTACCCACATGGCATGAGACCAATGACCATATGACCGACCAGTCTGTAAGTGACGGTTCCTGTGCCAACCTTTCGCATGCTTGTCCAACATATATATCCAACGAATGCTCAGAGTGGATAGGTGTCTAACCCCTAGCTATACCTCATCCTATACTACACCAAATCTGAGTGACCCAGGCAACACATACTACTAGGCTTATGAGTACCATATTCCCATATATATATATGACATGTGGCTTATGTATCAACGTTCTCAAGTATCAAAATGACAACGCACTGGTCCTTAATTACCCCAAGCGAGACCAGCTACTCGCTTGAGATCCGACCATGTCACATGTTGCTCATGCTTTATCGCCTCTTCTCAACTTGCAAGTGGTATAGTTTAACAACCATCCTAGAAGCTTGCGAGTGATGATACAATTGCCATATCAACTTCCACCAGGCTAACAATGTCTAAGTATATATAAATGAGACTCCTACTCATGCATACTTCAAGGTGAATGTAAGTATTCACAAGCAGGAATCAAGTAAAAAGTTGGGTTCTAAATATTCATTAAACTCCTACGCATGCATACTTCAAGGTGAATATAAGTATTCACAAAAGGAGGGATCAAATAAAAAGTTGGGTTCTAAATATTCATCGAACTACATAGAGTAATATATTCCTCATGCAAAAGCATTACTATAGTAACTCAAGAAAATCTTCATCCAAAATAGGAGATAAGCTATAGAGGTGTTTACCATGGTGCTTGAGCAATGCCTCATTGGATACGGGCTCCAACTTAGGACTAGCTTCTGTTTGCTCTGGTGCTTCGGTCTCTACACGAATGCTTTTGAAATGATGCATAGTTAATGAACATGCCTTGAATGATTGATAATGATATCGATCGATCCGCCGTTTCAGCCTCCAGAGCCCACCCTCATGTCTCACAACTCGGAGAGCCGCCGCCGCCGCTCCCCACCTTCAGCACCGCTGGTCCCCCTCCCTCCCCCCTCCTGCATATCGCCAGAGGCCAAAGGGAGTGGGGATGCATCGTTTTTAATAAGTTTTTCCAGTAGATCAAGTCTTTAGGTTTAGGGTCTCTCCATGTCAAGTTTCTTGGTTATGGGGATTTATCTCCTCCTTCTCCTCTCCAGAGACGGCGAGAGGGTATGGTGGAATCGTTTTCTCCATGACGGCTCTATTGAAGATGAGGATGACAACTACGACGTCAGCATCCTCACTGGTATGATGGCATGAAAACTTTTATTTCTGGACGGCGACATCAAGGCGAAGATAGTGTCGTCGCCATGAAATAATTTTCTCCTGTCTCTTCTCTGTTTTATTGTGGTTAGATTTGGCCATGATGAAGGATCAGGGAGAATAAGTTTCAGATCACTCTTCCTCATTCTTTGGTAGTAGAAAGAAGAAGAAGGAAGACACCAGAAAGAAGAAGTTTCTCAACTCCGCCTACATGAATGTTGGCCGTC
This sequence comes from Miscanthus floridulus, assembly GCF_019320115.1. NCBI lineage: Eukaryota > Viridiplantae > Streptophyta > Magnoliopsida > Poales > Poaceae > Miscanthus > Miscanthus floridulus. The sequence goes on from NC_089590.1 coordinate 50,308,625, forward strand.
ATTCGTTGGGCATATGTTCTCAGGCCTTTTGCCGAGTGTTTGCCTGTGCAGCCATCCATACTGCAAAGCATCGTACAAGTTTAGTTTTGAGATCTAGAGTTGTTCACAGCATGGGTACAATTTAGATGAAAATCAGTTTCTAGATATTTGTGTAATCCAGAATGCTTGTAACGTGTTGATGTACCCAGCTATTATCAAATATAATTCTTCTTTCGTCGCAAAAAAAGAATAATTGATAATGATGTGTTCAATGACTTGGTTAAGCATGACTAAACATCGTTATCGTGTGGATGGGGGTACAACTAAGTAGTGTTTTTCAGTGAGCTTGGATGGAAAAGGTAGTGATTGTGGTCAAACGACTGACCGTGCAAGATGGGTTGAGTAAGAGAGATTGGAGGATCATGGTAAGATCTTTGAGAGTTTTTTACTCAAACAGAGGCTCTGTTTGATGACCAGCCTTAGTCCTAGGTCAAATGTTGCACTACTACAGCTTGGCCGAGGATATAAGATTTGTTCCTATATCTTCCTAAAGAGGTGGGAACACATCTTATTTGAATGCACTAATTTTTCTGAGCTCTAGATCATCTATGGTGAAGCTTCTATGTGGTTTTCGTAGAGCTAACCCTTGGTTAAACTCAGGGGCGGATCCAACGGTGGGGCGGGGGGGGGGGGGGGGGGGCTCAAGCCCCCCCTACCCATACCAAAACAGTGGAACCTCCTGTGGAGCTCCCATAAATTTTTAGGCAAAGTTCTATAATGTAGGGGGGGCTGAGACTTAAGATCGAGCAGCAGTGTTGTTCAGCCCCCCCTGAAATATTTCCTGGATCCGCCACTGGTTAAACTGGAGAGGAATGGAGTTCTAGGGAGATCATAGGCAACACATGAGATTGAGCAAGGAGTCATAGCTTAATGTAGGATGGCATTGGTGAAGTTTTCATTTATGTTATCCTTTGAGGTGATTGAAGTAGAGGGGACAAGAGGAAAGATATCTTGAGGTTCTTCTTGTTCCACTCCAAGGTGAGGAAGAAGTGGAGGATGACAAGGTAGGAAGCTCGTTGGCATTCAACTTTGGTGATCCTCCGGTGAGGATTGTGGGTGGTTCTTCTCTCTTGTAGTCTTGTTTTCTTGCTTGGGGGGCGAGAGGGGAGTGGAAGAGAGGTTCTGTGAGTAGGGAGAGACTGAGGGGTTAGGTTAACAGGTGAGGCTTGTGGTAGCTGCATGGCAAAAAGGTACTTGTGAGCGTGACATGTGCCCGAATGGCGCTCGCGGTGTGATGACCGATTGGGTGCGGTTAGATCATATCTAGGTCAAGCTGCCCTCACATCAGAGATGACCAGGTCACAGTTGACTCAAGTCGGCTAATGTGGTGGTTAACCCTAGCTTGGATGGTCTGAGTCGATTCCCGGTTGGATCAACACCTAGGGCGAACATATGGGTTAACCCTATATCAAGGTAGAAACATATGTTTAATTCCTAATGATGCTCATGATGACATGATTTAGTGCTTAAACACACGTATTTCATCCTAGCTTCGTGCCTCAAATAGAATATGTAACGTAGATTTCTTTGGAGAGACCAAGATGTAATCGTGCAAAACCCTGTTGTTTCTTAGTATGCTTGTATCTATGCACTTCGGAGCAGAAATCGGCCTGATTAATCTAATATGGACGGCAGAAGGGGTTTAATTTACACGAACCGTAACACAATTGTCGCTGAATACATACGATCTACATCAGCCTGTCTCTTTTCTAGAGATTTCCTTGTTTCTGCTAGCTACGACTACGACTTGTATATTCGTCGTCATCAGGCTAAGTGACGGGTGGCCATGGGTGCCGCCGCGCTGGCCGTATCACAACGAGTAGATTGCTTTGATTATTTCGAATTGGCATCTAGTCTCATGGTCCCTTACTGATGTGATAATATTATATATTATCATGCCGTGGTCCTCAGTCCTCTGTCTCGATCTCTCCATTTGCCAATTGTTCAACGAAACGTTATTTCCATACATCCATAAGTAAATTGTCTGATCTGACTGGGTAGCCAAGTCAAAACTGGAGGGGTAACTTTCATGAACCAGGCAATATCGCATCAGCAACGACTCCATTCCAGATTGAAGTAACCGTAGGACCGATCCTCCTGGCCTGGAGCATCTGATCTTACCCTCTGCGCGCGGCTTGTCGTGCGTGGTTCTCTGATGCTCAGATGCACTGCCGTTGGACCGTCCACATATCATATCCAAGTCTAGCTAGATCTGGCTAAGCCGCCGCTAGCGCATGTGCGCCCGCGTGGATCGCGTCGAGCAGGACATTTTGATAAAAGAAACCGGCAAACTGCAGCGCGCCCCGATCTCGTGGTGCACTAGAATATATTATATGGCTTTTCCGCCTGGCGGCTGGCGCTGGATGGAGATGGAGTATGGAGAGGCGAGTGTTGCTCACGCTTCTGCAACTCGTGTAGTAGTATATATCGAGACAAACTAGGAGACAAATTTTCTCCCGGTGGTTAGGAAATGGTATATAGATCCCGTCCTAAAAAGAGTGTCACTATGAGATTCATGTGGATCAAATTTTATTAAGTTGGACTAGGTTTATAAAGAAAAATTAGCAACACATACAATATCCTCAAATAAGTTTATTATAAAAATATGTTCGGCGATTTATCTAATAATATTAATTATATGTTATAAATATTAATATTTTCTTATAGGTTAAAATCGAAAATGTTTGACTTCTGATGAGTGAGAAGTGAGAATGAACGAACGAGATCGTGATTGATTATTCGTCCGCAGTCTATGTCTTGCCTCAGCCGTGACGCATGCCTTCCTCTGCAGGCTGCAACCTCGACGTGACTTGGATGATATATTCATTTGAAATGCATGCGTAGAACGAGAGAGCAGAGACGTATCGACCGTCGACAACTCGATCGACAATGCTGACCAAAGCCTCATCTTTTTTATTGCCTGAAACAGAAACAAGCAGGAATCTGCCGCCTTTTTCTACGTATACACCCATGGCACTAACTGGATCGTATAGTTGTATTTTCCAACTGCAGATAAGATCTTTACGCTGGTCAAGCACGCGGGAAGAATTTTGTTTGTTTCCTACCTCTTCCAACAAAGGTGTCTGCCTTCTCGAGCTAGATCGATTATGATAATCTCGTTTGGTACAAATTTTGTGTTTGCTTGTTTTGTGTAGAAAATTTGTGTTTGCTTGTTTTGTGTTCAGTAATCTGAACGGCTAGTATAGTTATTAAATAACTAGTGTGAGAGAGCCAATGGTTCTATTAGGGCCTGTTTAGAACATAGCTGGATTTATGGATTATAATAATAAGTGTTTGGGTCCCTCGATTATGGTAGGTTCAAATAAGAAATTTCTATCCTATCCTTTAGTTTGGCAATTGGATCGTCGTTTTAAGGGACAAGTTAGACTTTCAACATCTATAATCCCTAAAAATCAGGTCTTCCCTAGGTTATGGATTATGGTAATCAAAAGATCTGATTATAATAATCCAAAAATATAATGAATCTTGTCTGGACTATAACATGATTATTATAATCATATAGGGGTATCAAAGAGGGTCTAAATAAAAACTACTGAGATTTTTGCGACTACAATAGACTTGTTTGGAACAACTCCAGACAACCTAGTCCTGCTTCCACCAAGGCAATCTTCAGTTGTTTGGTTGCCTGTATTGCCTAAGCCTAGTGTCGGTTCATAAATCCGGGGTCCCCAATGGGCTCGCTTCCTAGCAAAAACATGGCCTAGCAGACGGCGTAGCGACAACGCGCGGCTCCTAGGCTGGCCTAGATACCTAATGATTGGCTGGGAGAACGATCCGGTCCCTGACCAGAAGGTCTGGCCAAGGAGGGGACATAGTCCGACTCCGATTGTCTTTTTCGACCGGGGATACGCCGAACATCTACTTGCGCCTCTTCCCTGACCGACACGGTCGGGGCCGACTAGGAACAACCGACCGGGGACACTCGCTCAGTAAGGGTCTGGGGATCAGGTGAAGCAGATAAGGTAAGGCGCTCAAGTCAAACTGCAATACCGAGGACCGTACCCTGCCATACCCTGCGCACCTATAAGACGGTGCCACCAGGTCATGCCAGATAGGTACTATGCAACCTTCCAGGCGCGTTAGAACCCAAACAGTATTGTAGGTGTCGACATTTGCCATACCAGGCGAACACGGTAGAGCCTGCCACATGCATCTGGACATAAACAGTATTATGGGCGCCGACAATCATCTCGTACCTAACAACGTGGGCAACAAGACTAGGTAGCACACGTATACATTCTCTCTCTTTCTCTGACTTGTAAGAGCCCATCCCCTTCGACTATAAAAGGGGATGAGCTCTCTGGCTATTGGGGGACTGGCTCTCCGGCTCTCCTCAAAAAGAGAAGCTAGACGATTCAAGCACTCGAGGATATGAGAACTCGAATAGGACAATAGCTCTAGAACTCTAAAGCTACACAGAGCATACGCTCCAATACTTAGCACATGTTAGAGCCCCTGTCACTATCGGCCCTTTGGTTCAGAGTCCGACCGGGCCTTTAACACCCCCTTCTTATTCCTACCCGTTTATAACCCCACAGCAAACTTCGAGCACCTGGGCTCAGGAATAAAGTCTTCGACCGACTAAAACTGGACGTAGGACACGTTGCCTGAACCAGTATAAATCCTATGTCATCGAGTACTAGGCCACATCCGATCACAACGCACGACAAAATTACAAATATTTACTTGTTGTCACTTTTCTCACCGACAATTGGCGTCGTCCGTGGGGAGGACGCCGTGCATTCACGCTTTTGGTCATCGGATGGCCCATCTTTCCACCATCTTCGGCATGACGGGCTCAAGCGATATGATTCGCTTTGGCTCGCTAGAGTTTCCTACCCTCCCACCTGTTGGGATGTGGGTTCCTCCCGTCTTTGAGCCGCACCAGACCTTCCTCTTCGGAAGTCTGGACTTCGTCGCCGACCAGCTCGGTGTAATCTGCCTCCACGAGGAGGCACTTGTCCGGGCGCCCACTGGAGGAGGAGCGCCCTCCGCCGGCCCCGGGCCACTCGATGACCTCAACGTCGAAACACCTATGCTACGCCTCGAGCCCATGCTGGGCTCAAACTCCACAGCGAGTAACGTACATATTGTTCTTTATTCACTATTAAACACCTTCCGCTGACTCTCCGGAGGGACCCCGTTATCCTCACCATGACCATCGTACGACTGGTTCCCCTATGGCTTCTCGTCCCCCATGAACGCGTGCGCGCGGGGGCTCTGAAGGATGCTAACGCCGCCCCCTCTCACATCCGAATTTATGGGGATGGCGAGCTACGCTCTTGCCTCCTTTCACGACCTCGTAGATGACGAGGTCGAAAGCGACGTTATGCCATCTGGCCACCCTCTGTCCCGAGAGTGCGTTGTGGCGGACGCCCCGGGGCAGCCACCGGTGGTAGCAGAATTTTTGCAGACCCTCACCCCTCCGGACCCTCGTGTGAAGGCCCTCGCGCGTGCGCAGGAGAACGGCGAGGAGTTACGACAAAGGCGGCAGAGTCAGCCGCCACCTGCGTTGGTGCGCTTGGCGCAGCACGCTCGCCACGTGCGCGTAACCCGACAAGCGGCACTCGGGGTCGCGCCCGCCAGGTCCAGCATAACATCCAAGACGGAGGGAACGATCCCCCACAGTTTGCTCGGGCTGGCCAGAACATCGCTGCTGTCGCGATGCTTCTACGCGGCCTTCCCGAGCCTACCGACCCCAGGAACAGGCAATCCACCGAAACCTCCGAGCGCCGGTGGAAACCGCCGCCATTCAACAGGTGGAGAGCTCCGTGTCGCGACATCGGCTCGCGGCCTCTTGCCCCACCGGGGGAATGGGGCCGCACCAGAAAGATTGCACGATATCAACAGAAAGAATATCTAGAGCTTCCAGTCAGAGAGAAAGCCAGAATATCTGGAGCTTCCAATTAGAGAGAAAGCCAAGAGCTTTTAATGAGAGAGAAAGCCAGAAAGAATATCTGGAGCTTCTAGTCAGAGAGAAAGCCATAATATCTGGAGCTTCTAGTCAGAGAGAAAGCCATAATATCTGGAGCTTCTAGTCAGAGAGAAAGCCATAATATCTGGAGCTCTTCCAATCAGAGAGAAAGTCATACAGAATATCTAGAGCTTCCAATCAGAGAGAAAGCCATATAGAGAAAGCCCTGCACCTGCAGGCAGTTGCTAGCTCTATAAATACCAGCTTCCATTATACATCACTCGTGCCTCATCTCATAAGTATAGTATACACAATCGTCACAACAAGTTGAAGCTAGCAGTTGCGCTGTTGCACATCACTGCACAGCAGGCGCGCAGATCGACATGGGCTCCATCGCTGCTGACGCCGATCGCCGGCCGCACGCCGTGTGCGTGCCGTTCCCAGCGCAGGGCCACGTCACGCCGATGCTCAAGCTGGCCAAGATCCTCCACAGCCGGGGCTTCCACATCACCTTCGTCAACACGGAGTTCAACCACCGCCGCTTGCTCCGCTCCCGCGGCGCCGGCGCGCTCGACGGCCTCCCGGACTTCCGCTTCGCCGCCATCCCGGAGGGCCTGCCCCCGTCCGACGCCGACGCCACCCAGGACGTGCCGTCGCTCTGCCGCGCCACCATGGAGAACTGCCTCCCGCATTTCAGGAGCCTCCTCGCCGAGCTCAACTCCTCCCAGGACGTGCCGCCGGTCACTTGCGTCGTCGGAGACGACGTCATGAGCTTCACTCTGGAAGCAGCCCGAGAGATCCGCGTGCCGTGCGCTCTCTTCTGGACGGCCAGCGTCTGCGGCTACATGGGCTACCGCTATTACCGAGACCTCATGGAGAAGGGCATCTTCCCGCTCAAAGGTTAGCCCCCCGCCTGCACGAAGCACGATGGGTCGGTAGGGTACTGCAGCAGGCAGCTGCTCACGTTTTCTAACCATGATCGATGCAGACGCCGAGCAGTTGACGAACGGGTTCTTGGACACGCCGGCGGACTGGGCGCCGGGGATGGGCAAGCACTTCCGGCTCAAGGACTTCCCAAGCTTCATGCGCTCGACGGACCCCGACGAGTTCATGTTCCACTTCGCCCTTAAGGTGACGGAGCAGATAGCCGGCGCGGACGCCGTTATCCTCAACACCTTCGACAAGCTCGAGCAGGAGGCGCTCGACGCCATGCGCGCCATGATCCCGTCGTCCGCGTCCATCCACACCATTGGCCCGCTCGCCTTCCTCGCCGAGGAGATAGTACCCCGGGGAGACCCGGCCGATGCGTTTGGCTCCAACCTCTGGAAGGAGGACGTCTCCTGCTTCGACTGGCTCCACGGCAGGGCGCCCAGGTCGGTGGTGTACGTGAACTACGGCAGCATCACGGTGATGACCAACGAAGAGCTGGTGGAATTCGCGTGGGGCCTGGCCAACAGCGGCCACGACTTCCTATGGATCATCCGGCCGGACCTCGTCAACGGCGACGCCGCCGTGCTGCCGCCGGAGTTCCTGGAGGCCATCAAGGGCCGCGGCCACCTGGCGAGCTGGTGCCCGCAGGAGGTGGTGCTGAGGCACGAGGCGGTGGGCGTGTTCCTGACGCACTCCGGGTGGAACTCGACCATGGAGAGCCTGTGCGCCGGAGTGCCCATGCTGTGCTGGCCCTTCTTCGCGGAGCAGCAGACCAACTGCCGGTACAAGTGCGTGGAGTGGGGCGTGGCCATGGAGATCGGCCACGACGTCCGGCGTGAGGTGGTGGAGGAGAAGATCCGCGAGGTGATGGGTGGGGAGAAGGGAAAGGAGATGCACCGCCGTGCGGTGGAGTGGCAGGAGACTGGTCTCCGCGCGACGCGGCCCGGAGGGCGCTCATACGCCAACCTCGACAAGCTGGTTGCCGACGTGCTCCTCTCGGGTGGCGGCAACACGAGTTCTTAATAATCTCAGCAAGGTTTCTTCCTTCCATCACCGTCCAGTGTGTTTCGTGATTCGTTCTGAACATCGATGGAGTACTATCCTATATCGTCATTTGTTTTGTCGAGCGTGAATCTCGAGGCATGCAAATCCGTAAATCATGTAGAGCATACGTGGATAATTCGCGAACGCATCAATCAGCAAATGAGCAAATGATTTTCCGACACGGCGTACCATCCTTTTTCAGAATAAGTAATTTCCGCATGGCACCCTAATTGGATAGTGACAAGCGTGCTCGTTCTCTTTTCCCGTGCTGAGTGAACTGCTGCATGCGTCCACTCAATTTCAACTGTATGTTGGGGCCCACGCAAAATATTTTTTAAAAAATATTATAACTCCCGAATGTTGTATCTATTTTCAATTCCGTCTACACCGGTGTGTTCTACGTGACGAAAAGAATAAAACATAAGCAAGTGGGATCTAGTTTTGTTCGTCTCATCTCGTACAACACACTGGTGTAGGCGAAATTAAAAATAAATACACTGTTCAGAAGTTATAGCATTTTGAAACAAAAGTTTCACTTTTTTAAAAGTGACGTCAGGAACTTGAACGGGCAATGCGGGCGCGCACAGACCCGATCGGATCGTTCGCTGACCAAGAAATGAGTAAACGACCGCCGGAATGGATTTGGGCATAACTTGGTGGGAGTAGCCAATAGCTAGCGGAAGAAGTTACTTTTTGCACCAGTCAAATATTGGAATATGAAAGCCCGGTGGCCAAGAGGACGATTTAACATAAATTATATTTGCTGTATTAGTTGCAAATTGCAAATGTTTGTACGAGTCTCTGGTAGGGTGAAAACGATCCGAAACGATAGGAAGAAGGCTCTGTTCACGTTTCTATATTGAAAATAAAACTAATACGTATAGTCGAATATGAGAACAGTACCGATACTTCGGTTAATGTCAAAAACGACACTATACGATAGAAAGTACTAACAAAATGATACTTCCAAATCACCATGTTCTGTTTGTCTAGTCTCAGCTTGTTTCAGCTTATTCTCTCCCACAGAATACTATTGAATCAGCCGAAATCAGCCGAAATAATCCACAAACTATACCTACCCCATCGCATACAAATGAACTAACGATTAAGACATAAACATTACTTTAACCATTTCCATAACACATAGTCACATACGTTCCTATTAATTTAACGAAGCCCCGTCACTTGTTCTGGCATTAACCGAAGCGAGTGTGCAGAGAAGCGAGGACTAGGAGTCAAGTCATGTTGCTGGCCTAGTGGTCTTGGCCTCATGGCTCCCGAAGTTGGGAGAGGATCTCTTTGTTTTTTCTCTAGAGAAAACGGTATGGTATCACAATATTTTACTGCAGTAATACGGTAAACGGTAAATACCGCTACCGTTTAATTTTTTGTATTTTGCTACCTTTACGAATACGGTATTTATAGTCACCGCTACCATTTTTGTTTTAGTAAAAAACACGGCAAAATCTCGGAAACGCGCCTCTCGGTAACCAATATCTTCCAGTTTTGCTTTTATTCCCAGTCTCTAGTATGCACCTTGACATATCACATATCTATACAACCTATATAGTACTTCGGTCTCAAAATAAATGTATATCCTTCTTCTCAGAGAGTCAAACTCTTTTAAATTTAACTAGTTGTATAGAAACTAGAATCAATATTTATCTCCAAATAAGTTTATTATGAAAGTATATTTCACTCTCTATATAATGATGTGTTGGGGGGACGCCTTTGACGCGCCACGCCGACCTGACCTTGTCCCAAGGCTAGACCTTCGATCGCTCTTTTTCCTCACTAACAAAGCAGCCAGCGTAGCTCTGTCCGTCGCGACCCTAAGACTACACTCGGAGGGGCCTTCACTACCGTGCTCAGCGGCGCCCTCGGCGAAGGACGTCTTGTCTATTTGCCCCTGAACGAAGGTTATTTCGATTTTGTGTCTTTGCAGATCGCACGTTGCTCTCGGGGCCGTCCAGACGGGAGGGAACCTTCGCGGGGTATGCCCCGTCAACAGGAGTTGGAGGACGGAAGACAGTGGTCCCTGGAGACGTAGCTCCCAACGGTGTTAAGGGAGTAGTTGAAACGGGTGCGCAAAATGTCTGAAGTGCTCCTGTACCCCTGTAGAGTGATACCCTGCTCGGCAAGGGTGGTTTGTAATCTCACCACGTCCCCGGGTATGTCATATAAATACCTGATTAGTGGCATAGTAATAGATGACCAATTAATGTTTGTTTACTCTAGAATTTATTGTCATTTTGCCCTGACTCGCTTCTTCTGAACTCTAACTTTACTTTTCTGTGGGGCGCCCTCGGCCTCCTCCGCGCAGCTGTGATGTGTTACGGCAAAAATAGCCGAGCAACCGGAGGATGAAGACGAGGGCAACAAAGTCATTTCTCTCGCCTTCTCTCTCCGCTAATACGAGAAAATAATGAAGGGGGTGTTTAGTTGGGTGAATTTTGGATTTTGGGCTACTGTAGCACTTTTCGTTTTTATTTGGCAATTAGTGTTCAATCATGGTCTAATTAGGCTCAAAACGTCCGTCTCGCGATTTCCAACCAAACTGTGCAATTAGTTTTTTTTCGTCTACATTTAATGCTTCATGCACGTATCGCAAGATTCGATGTGATGGGTACTGTAGCACTTTTTTGGAATTTGGGTGAGCAACTAAACACGGGCGAAATAATGGACACGGTGTGTTACGGCAAAGAACCCCAAATTTATAATGGTACTAGGCAAATTCCACTTGTTATGGTGTCCATCGGCATTTTACGCATTTTAATGGTGTCCCACAGCAAAATTTTCTAGGTTCATATGATAGGCTAATAAGTGTGCGCACATTCTTGAAGGAGTATGGTTACGAATATGAGAGAGTATGTTTTGCATTGTGTGTTGATTGGAAACAATAATTAGTTTCATGCTAAGCGAGTCACAACGAACTCATAGTAAAATATTACTCGGTCCATTCTAAATAATAGGTCATTATTAGCTTTATTCTAAGTTGAATTTATTAAGACTATAAAATTAAATTAGTTTAATCTAATCAACCGTGAAATATGCATGTCTGTATATACTTCATCTGTTTGTATTCTAGACAAAGCTAGAGCAAAAACTTATATAAGTTAGAATTTGAACGGAGTGGGTACTTGCCACAATAAGATTGTCCCAGTTGCAACGACGTGGCCATTGGATCTCTCGAATAGTCAGCGCCCTCCTCAGTTGGCACGCGGTGATGCCCGTCGATCGGGACGCGTCGATGGATTCAATAACGTTTTAGGCATCTGACGCGGATCGGATGATGATGCTATCTATCCTACTCGAGAGGTCTTGTTCGCATCGAGCTGAATGCGATCACTGCTTCAGCACTTCGACGTGTGCCATGTCGCCCAGAGATCTTCTCCAGAAAAGCCGACGATCTCTCAATACTTAGGGTGAGTTTTGTTGGGTTTTTGGCTTTGGCTTTTAGTCTAAAAAACCAAAAGCTCAATTAAAGGGGCTGCTTTTTCAGACTGCTTTTTCAGAAGCAGCTGTTTTTCCGTAGTACATTTTTGAAAGCTGGTTTAATCCTGTTTTTGGCTTTTGGCTTTCTGCTTTTCGAAATTGGTGGCATAAAAAGCTTTTTCATAGTTGTTTCAAGAGAGATAAAGATAGAAGGTATATTTTATACTTGTTTAACCAAATAGCTTTCAGCTTTTCTACAGCTCACAGCCCACAGCAGCTTTTCCATAGCTCACAGCCCACAACAGTTTTTTCCTATAGCCACAGCTCAACCAAACACACCCTTGATCGCAGTGTCGTCAACGCCGGCCGTGCCCTTCTTCGCTACTGCACGTAATTTGCTACCGCTGCGTCTCAGTTAGTTTGGTCACGTCCTCTTTGCTCGTACGTGTATACGCCCAGTGGCGGATGCACGATGCGGGATAAGGGGGGCTAAAACAATAAAGATGTTGATTTGCATGAAGATTTAATGGTGAAATCAAGCTTTTGCTACAATGATTAGGCTTGAAATCTAAGTCATTAGGGGGGGCTAGAGCCCCCCCTGGATCCGCCGCTGTATACGCCGCCACGCAGCTTGCTTGTGTGCAGTGTGTGGTCGTGTTGGTGATACTTGCTCCTATGTATGTACAAACCACACCACTCGTGCATCACGTTGCCTGCTCGTGCGGCACTGCTATATATCGGGCGTGTCGAAGTGTCCTTGTTGCACCAACTGAGAGGCGCCACTGCACAGCGGAGCCCCACAAGCGCCTAAGCCATGGCTTTGGATGCGAAAGCTCTGCAGGCGGTGGCGAAAGAGGCAGCAGTCCCTGTTGCCCTCGACGCTGGCACCGTGAGGCGTCGGCGGCGGCGGTCGTCTCAGAACGGCGGCGCTGCTTCGCCCGCGAGGACGGCCGCCGCCACGTCCGTGGGTGTGCCGGTGCCGGTGGTGGCGCTCTGTAGCGACGACAGGAGGATGAAGCAGGAACTCGTCGCGTGGGCCAAGGCTGTGGCGTCCTTGGTTGTCAGGGAGTCCATGCATTGCTAAGGCGTGTGGCTTCTTTTCCTTGCAGCCCCAGGTCAGGTAGCTCGCTAGCGCACCGGGGACGAAGCGATCCGCGATTCACGCGCTGGCTAGGCGATCTCCTGACACACACACACACAAAAAAAAGAAGCACTCGTTGTTTCTTTTTGCCTTTTGTTGCTTTCCACGAGTCATTTCTTCTTGAAAGAGTACTGGAGTGAAACAACTTTCACGGATTCAGGACGAAATTGCCCGTGTTTGTTCGCCTTGCTATGAGGCTTCTGGTTTCTGATCGACTGCTGACCATGTGGGCTGTACATACTTCTGGTTTCTGAAACACCCTATCCAGCGCACGCACATCCTTGCACAGTATTTCTTAGTCGCGAAAGAAAAACTAAGCGGGTATTCTTCCCCGACTCCGACAACTTCGCCACCGCCGCCGCCTTCTCGCCCCCCCCCCCCCCCTTTTCTTTTCGCCACCACCGCCACCATGGCCGGAGCTCCCCCACCACGACCTTGCCCGGCCGCCGCTACCGCCGCCTGCTCCCTTAAACTTATAGCCGGCTATCCCCACCACTTGGCCGGCCTTCCTCCCCCCGGCCGGTCATTCTATACCCTGCCGGAGTTGGAGAAGAAAATGGAGAGCTCACCAGAACCCTAGAAAGCATATCCAGGAGGAGGAGGAGGCCTACCTGGCGCGGATCCACCGCCGCTGCATCCACCATGGCCGAATTCGTGGGGATGGCAGGCTACGCTCTCGTCTTCTTTCACGACCTCGTAGATGACAAGGTCGAAAGCGACGGCTCTAACATTGGCGACGTTGTGGCATCTGGCCACCCTCTGTCCCAAGAGTGCGCTGTGGCGGACGCCCCGGGGCAGCCACCGGTGGTAGCAGAATCTCTGCAGACTCACACCCCTCCGGACCCTCATGCGAAGGCCCTCACACGTGCGCAGGAGAACGGCGAGGAGTTACGACAAAGACGGCAGAGTCAGCCGCCACATGCGCTGGTGCGCTAGGCGCAGCACGCTGCGCCACGTGCGCGTAACCCGGCAAGCAGCGCTCGGGATCGCGCCCGCCAGGTCCAGCATAACATCCTGGACGGAGGGAACGATCCTCCACAGTTTGCTCGGGCTGGCCAGAACATCGCTGCTGCCGCGATGCTTCTGCGCGGCCTTCCCGAGCCTACCAACCCCCCGGGGAACAGGCAATCCACCGAAACCTCCGGGCGTCGGTGCAAACCGCCGCCGTTCAACTGGTGGAGAGCTCCGTGTCGCGACATCGGCTCGCGGCCTCTTGCCCCACCGGGGGAATGGGGCCGCACCAGAAAGATTGCACGATATCAACAGAAAGAATATGTAGAGCTTCCAGTCAGAGAGAAAGCCAGAATATCTGGAGCTTCCAATCAGAGAGAAAGTTAGGAGCTTTTAATGAGAGAGAAAGCCAGAAAGAATATCTGAAGCTTCTAGTCAGAGAGAATGCCACTGGTGAGGTGCTCACCGAGCGCGCGCGAGAGAGAGAGAGAGAGAGGTGCGGGCGCCGCGCGGGGTGGCCTGGTGGGGTGTGCGGGCTGAAGCGTGAGATACTGCACGTTTTCTTTTAAGCATTTCCGTATACATTTTGATATGGAGTACGGGCAAAATAATGTAATGTCATGTTCTCTTTTGTTACTTCTGACCAGATCAAGATGCCTACTCATATTCAGCACAGTATATATCCTTAGTTTTTTTTTTTTTTTTTGGCTGACAAAGGTGGATTTCCCGACAATTTTGAACTCTAAAGATTTGTGTTCAAATTTTCCTGAAGAGTCCGTCGCCAAATGTCCTGACTACCACGTATATATACTTTTGGTATTTCCTGAAGAGTCCGTCGCCAAATGTCGTCTTATTCATATGTGCGGTCTGAACATATACTCTGTCAGAGGCAGGATATATTTTCTGTGCTTGACAATGTACTACGCGATGCTCAGTCAGTCGCAGTCGTGTCGCCTGGACAGCCTAGCAGGAAGCAAGCAAATCCAGGGGCCATGCCTGTCGCACCTTGCTAACTAAAACAAGATTATCCCGCCAGTGTGGATATCATGGACCTCTCGAGCTGCCAGCAAACTCGATCAGTTTCACACTGGCTACTAGGTGACGCCACGCTCAACCACCAGGACGCGTCGCTCGATCCATGACCGCAAACGTTTAGCGACATCACCTCCGTGTCCGTCCCATCTATCACAGCAGAATGCCAGAATAGAAGCATCGATCGATCCCCCGGCCGGCGCGCGGGAGCGAAAGCTCACGCCGAGGATGATGCTACACGTGCGCGCTGGGCTCGCGCGCTGGCGTCCGTCGCAGAGTGTGATCACGCGGGAGGCGGAAACAGCCACCAACTCCGCCTTGACGCCGCAGTTGCACTCATGCTACCCAACACCTACCTACCGTCTAATCAAGGGCTACAGGCGTCTGCTAATTATATTAGGAGGGTGTTTGGGACTGCTCCTCTCCACGTTCCGGCCGTTTGATTTCAGCACGCCCCGGGAAAAGGTGACGGACGACCAACCGCGCCACCTGCGACGAAAGCGTACGTTGCGAGTTCACCATCAGACGAGACGCCGCCGGACGTGCTCACACTCGAACCGCACGCTCGAACTCGATCGAGCTTACTAGGACGCAGTCACTGTCAATGACTCAACGCTGCGCTTACACGTACAATTAATGACTCCCACACGCTCTTGTGGGTCACTCTCGCAATGCTTTTTGATCCGCCACGTGCTCTCGTGCATCACATGCCCGCCTGCGGCACTGGTATATATAGAGCCTCTCAAGTGTCCCAGCTGCACCAACCAAAGACAGCTTAGCTGCAGTAGTAGTGCACAGCTGAGAGCAGAGCCACGGTCCCAACTCCCAAGTTACCAGAGCTCTCCGGTCCATTACGCGCACGGAGACCAGCGCGCTTACTTGGTGGTACCGGTACGGTGTGCGCGGCTGAGCAGCCGCGCGCCATGGCCTTGGACGCCAGATCCGTGCCGGCGGTGTCCGTCCCCGACCTCGACGTCGGCATGGCGACCAGGCGGTCGTCGTGGTCCGAGAACAGCGCCGACGACGGGTCGTCGTCCGCGGCGGCAGCAGCGTCGTCCGTCGATGTGCCGGTGCTGTGGTGGAGCGACGAGAGGAGGATGAAGCGGGAGCTGCTGGCGTGGGCCAAGGCCGTTGTAAACATGGCCATTAGCGAATCGATGCAGTGCTGACTACACGATATTTCTCCTCAAAAAAGAAGTCCTCGCTTGCCGCCCCACACCTTGATTGCTAATCCATCGATATGGACCTTTTTTTACAGTATATTTCTCTCCTTTTTTTTTGAAAGTATTGGTATGCCCTAGATACTCAGGAATGGAATTCAGGGGATAGGTAGCAAGAATTTGGGAGGGATTTACGCGGCTAACTCCGCAAAGACGATGATAGTAGTTCAGAAGAAACGGTTTCAGAGTTTGTTACCGGTTGGTTACCCTTCCCTCTTCCCTCTCTTCGGCTTTTTTTTCTCAAATACGCAAAAGGTCTACGCATCTTTGTGTTAAGTAGGAGATTGTTTTTACATGCGCGCTAGGGAGGATAAGAGTTATACATTTAGCATAGCCTCCCTAGCACAGATTACAAAGGCGACTACTCACGCACTAGACAACCGAGGTTGCTCGCCCCCTCATCAATCCACTGATCGGCGACGTGCTTGACAATTGATAGCACCTGGGGTAGAGTGGAGGCGTTGTTGCGGAAGCATCTCGCATTTCGCTCTTTCCACAACTCCCATGCTACCAATGCGAAGAGGGAGTCCGTTCCCTTCCTTTTGTTGCCAGTCCAGCGCAGCCTCCATGCGTCCCACCAGGCTAGAATGGAATCTCCGCCGATCTGAGATGCGTTCGCTCCGAGCACGGTGCAAGAAAATGGACCCTAAGCCCATTTACTTTGAAATTTTGGTGTTTGATGATCAACACAACCAAATTGGACTAATGAATTTGTAAGTAATTATTTTATAGTTCAATAGGGTGCAAGACGTGACTTGGACGAAGACGACATGATGATCTCACGATCAACACCATAAGCAAGACCCTAGAAGCACAAGAGAAGACTCAAGATATCAAGCATAGTCCAAGTACGAAGATAGGAACCAAGCCGGACGCAAGATCGCGAAGAAACGAGATCGGCAGAGGTGACCGGACGTGGCCCTTATAGGGACCGGACGCGTCCGATCAGTTGCTCGGCAACAGCAGGCGTCAGCAGCTATGACCGGACGCTGAGCGAAGCAGTGACCGGACGCATCGATGACACTGTTCTTCGTCACGGCAATGTTTTCAGCGTGACCGGACGTAGCGGCGACGATTGGACGTACAAAGTACAGCGTCCGATCGAGTCCAGAGAGGTTCTAGAGCAGTGCCAGCGCGACAGGACGCGTCCGATCGAGTGAGACCAGACTCGGCCCAGAGTCCGATCAACGTGCGCGCTCTAATGGTCGGAACGACCGGGCACGTCCGGTCAGGACGACAGCAGTGTCCGGTCAGTAGCAGAAAGCTGGATTTCGCCCCCAACGGCAACTTTCTCCATGTGGCTTATAAATAGACCCCCAACCGGCCATTTGATATGTGGAGAGTTGAGAAAACATATCAACGGTGTTGATACACTATTTTAGTGATCTCCACTTGCATAGTGCTTAGTGATTTATTAGATGATTAGCGTAGGTGCTTTGCGAACTGCTTAGATTGATTAGACCACCGCTTATGTGCTTGCTCTAGGTTTAGGCCTAGTGTTTAGTGAGGTTTGCATACCTCTTACAACTTTGGTGCTTGCGCGCACCATTGTTGTATATCGGAGGGGCTTGTAGTCTTGCGAGATCACACCAACCGTGTTTGTGGTGTGGCCGCCACCGTGTACCAGAGGGAACAAGGCCCACGGCGTTTCGGTCGGAAGCTTGATAGTGAAGACGGCGGAGAGCATCCCGGAGAGGCTTGCCAGAAGGCACGTCTGAGACCCACTTGCGCGTGGGGAAGTCCCGAGGCTATCCACGGAGTTACCCGACCGGGAGCTTGCCCCTTACGAGGGATTCCTTGCGAGGGGCTCCAACGAGGACTAAGGAGAAGCTTACGTGCTTCTTAATACCTCGGTAAAAATACCGGAGTCATCATCGGGAGTTTGCATATCTCTACTTTACTCTTTAGCTTCTGGATCTACTTTACACTGACAAAACCGTAGTTGCATATTTAGATACTTTATCTTTTACATAGATTTTGTTAAGGTTAGAAAAAAATATCATAATTTAGAGTTAGAGTTTTAAGTTGTGTAATTCGTTCCCTTTAGACGTCACGGTCTTCTACACACGGTAAGGATGTTCCACCATACCTGCCGGGAGAAGGAGCAAAAGCGACGATGTGGTCAATGGTTTCCGGCTCTTGATCGCACAGATAGCAGTGATCTGGGGCGTCTAGGCCGTGCCGTCTCCTCCTATCAGCTGTCCAGTGACGCCTGCGGAGAGGAAGCCATAGGAAGATCTTGACTCGCTGTGGCGCCCAAGTCTCCCAGATCCTGTCACATCCCGGTATCGGGGTGTGAGGCTGAGTGCAGGGCCAAGTATGCTGAGCGACTGAGCGTGAAGTGTATATCCCATATTCCCATCCGCCGCCCATCTCCACACCAACCGGTCCTCAGCTTCTGAGAGTTGGACATCTCGCAATTCATCCCAGATGCGTAGGTATTCAGCCATCGCCGGAACCGTGACTCCTCCCCTGATCTGGGTGATCCAGGATCGGTTGAGCAGCCCCGCAGCCACCGTTGTGTCACGGATGTGCCTCCGGCTGATCATACTTGCTAGCGTCGGCGCGAGGTCGCGGATCGCCTGACCCTGCAGCCATCGCCCTGTCCAGAACTTTGTTGATCTACCGTTCCCTATGACGATATAGGTGGATGCATCGAAGAAAGCCTGGACTTCGCTGGCCACGGAAATTGGAAGGTTGGACCATGCCCGCTGCTCATCTGTATGTTGTAGCCATAGCCAACGTGCCTGCAGCGCTATGGTGGTAAGGCGGAGGTCTGGGATGCCAAGCCCTCCCAGTTCCTTTGGCCGGCAAACCGGGGGCCATGCGACCATGCATTTGCCCCAAATGGATCCCTCCTTTCCAGTCCAGAGGAAGCGCCTGCAAATGGCGTCGATCTCCCTCTGTGCCCATGGTGGTAGCCCATCCGCAATGACGGTGTAGATGGGAATCGCCGCTAAGACGGACATGATCCATATGAGTCGCCCGCTTTTCGCCATCAGTGGCCCGTGGCATGCCGGCAGTCTTCTTGATACAGCATCAATGGTCGTCTGAATCCGCCTCCTGGGAACTTTCCGTGTGCTGAACGTTAACCCGAGGTATGTGATCGGGAATTCAGAGAGCTGGCATCCCAGGATTGCCTGTAGCTGTGGTTGATCGAGCATAAATGGGTGTGATCGAGCATTTGCTGAGGTTGGTTTTGAGGCCGGACACCTGACCGAAGATCCTCACTTCCTGTATCTCCATGACCGCCCTGGCTTCCCTGGCCTCCGGATGAACGAATAGTACCACATCATCAGCATACAAGCTGCAGTGGTGCTTGATGGCTTGTGTTTCCAGCGACCGAATGACCCCCCTGCTCTCTTGCCGTGGAAAATAGCCTCGCCAGGATCTCCATGACCAGGATAAAAAGCATAGGTGAAAGCGAATCCCTTTGGCGCACACCTCTCCTGTGCGTGATGGGTGCACCCGGGCGCCCGTTGAGCAGTACTCTCGAAGTCGCAGAAGATAGCAAGGTTGCCACCCATCTGCGCCACTGGTTGTGTTGAAGCTGAATGCCCTGAGGGTGTTCAGCAGGAAGGGCCAGGCCACGGTGTCGAACGCCTTCGAGATATCAAGCTTGAGTAAAGCCTTCGGGATCTTGTTCTTCCTGAAATAGACCGCCGCTCTGCACACAAACTTGAAATTGTCGTGGATTGTTCGTCCTCTGATGAAGGCGTTTTGCCTCTCTTCGGCTTATAACAGTGCGAACACGGGCTCGCGGCCACACCCGGCCGAGGCCCACATTCAACAAGGCCGAGGCCCAACAGATACGCCCGCTACACACTGTTCTCCTAACACACTGCCACCTTCTTATACATCCAACTTTTTTTTGGCGCAAGTTCTTCTACATCCAACTTGACCTCAAGCTGGAGCTCTTGGATACCTCCGCTTCAGATCTTCCTGCTCCTCCCAAGTAGCCATATCATCTAACGATCCCGACCAATGTACCAGCAACCGGGGTGACCGTGGAGCCCCCTTTTTGAGTCATCCTAGTATCCAAAACGGCTTGTGGACTTGTGGTAACAAAGCCTGAGAGGGGTCGGGGCAGACTGATGATAAATCCAGATAAGGTTGGACTAAAGAGGCCACATGTTTCTTCAACTGCGACAGGTGCACGACCGGGTGAACTTTGCTTGTTGCTGGAAGATTGAGTCGATAAGCAAGTGCTCCAATCTTCTGCAGCTAAGTGCCTTTGGGCTTGTGGTGTGTAAGATTTTCCTTACTAGCATAGCGAGCCAAATTGCCTTCCTCTTTTTTTAATTTAATAAATTTTTGTACGGCTTTGGCCCCTCCAGTTCTCACAAACAAAAATTGACTTGCTTGGCTTGGCAAGGTTGGGTGAGGCAAAGTGATCAAGACAAGGCAAGACTGGTAAAGAAACCAGGCATACCTTTTGGGCATATTTAGTAACTTTGCTGGCTACTGTTTTACCTCGCTCAACAAGGAACTGATCTAGGAAATGTGTTTGGATCATACCTTGCCAAACCGGCTCTCCAGGACTGGCAAGGTTCTCGTCACTTTGTGCTGTCCAGGCCAAGCAAGGCCAACACGGAGCCAAACACGCCTTTTTTTTTCTCCTACGAGAAGCCGAATCTCGCTCGCACAAGATTCAAGACATGCATGCAAGAGAATCAAACCCGCAGGCTTGCTCGCAGTTCATTCCGCAAGGCAACACAGTGCCGGAAAAAGAAACCAAACACGTTCTTAGTTTTGCCCTAAGTAAAATTCTCTAAATTTAACCATATTTATTGAAAAAATATATGAACATCTATAATAATACCAAATAAATGCATAGTGCAAGCATATTTAATGGCAATGTAATAAAAACACGTTATCACATTTTGGAATGGAGTACTACATCATCCCATAAAAAGAGTAGCTACGGGACATGTGCCGGTCAAACTTTTCTTAAATTTTACTATGTTTACAGAGAATATTAGCAACATTTATATCTCTAAATAAATCAACGATCTATCTAATTATACTAATTATGTATAATACATATTAATATATTTTTATATATATTGAGTCAAAGTTTAAGAAGTTTGTTTTCTCGGGAAGCGAGAATGACACTTTTTATGGAACGGATGGAGTACAGTAGAAGCTAAAAGACTTTCGCACAACGATTCTGTTTTCGTCTTAGAGCCTGTTTGGATCCCTTGGCTAACAACTCGTTGCTAAACTTCCATTGAGGATCCAAATAGGAGGATTAATGGGTGGGCTAAAGTTTAGTCAAAATCTCAACCAGTTGTTACATAGGACTAACGACAGTATAAAGTTTCACCCGATTAGAAAAAAGACACCCATTGTGCACCATCACACATCTCAATGCGAAACTTACGGTGCACCATGCGAGGGCAGGTGCCAAACTTTACTTTACGGCTTCGTCAACGCGCTCCACGACACTGCGGACTGCAGCAGTACAACGATGCGGCTGGAGTGCAACCATCGCTCAAGGCTAGCTCGAATTTTCATGGCTCTGATTGGGAAGCCGTACATCAGCCGCCGCCGCTGCCCCGGTCGTAGCACAGTACTGTACTCCGTACTCCGTAACCGGTAGGGGTCCGGTCGTCTGACTGCTGGCCACCCGTCAGCAGAGCAGCCTTGGTCCAATGGTCCTTGGCTCCAGGGAACCAGGGATCAGGGTCAGGGTGACTGCCAACAACATCAAAATAGCACTCTGCAACTTCGTTAATATTTTTATCTGCCACTGCAGTGATAGAACCTTCGGCGGTCCATTGGCCATTGCTTCATCAAATCAACCTTAATGGATGTGTACCCTTCATGATAGAAACTAAGACATTAGATATGTCTTCACTTGTTGCGGAAGAGTACAATAGCTGAGCCCTATTATTTCTCTTAACAATTCTTTCGAAGATAGATTATTTCTGGAAGATAAGAATTCCTTAATATGGGACCACAACTCTGAGTTTTTTGGTTGACTTGCCAAAACACTAGCGACGATAATGATTGCTAGTGGCAAACCACTGCATTTTCTTATGATCTCTTCTGTATATTTCTTCAGGTGTTCAGAGAATTCAGTCTTGCAGCCTACTTTGTTAAAGAACAATTCCATGGAGTCATCTGTGCTCAGTGGCTCCATCTTTAAAATGCCTACTTGGGCAAGGAAATGAGAGTCCGAATCCAACTCAGGTGCCCAATTAACACTTGCATTAGTTAGATAATCACAGCACTCCAGAGCAACTTCCTCAATATCCGTTGTTATTAATATTCTACTACCTTGAGTACCCTCCGGAAAAGACAGGGTCTCAGGGATCGGAGCAATACGCGAGTACGCGACTCGTCAGCTTCCATGGCTCTGGCTGCTGCAGCGCGCGGCGAGGCTATACGCCTTTTTCTTCCAGGCCGGCAGGCCCCCGGCGCGGCCCGGTCCCCGCCGCTGCATTTTTCGGCGCACCGCTCTCCGCTGCTTGCCTCAATTTTTTTATTTTTCAGCCTTGTTTTAAAAAATATTTATAAATAGACCCCGGTGGTTTGATTTTCGTTTATGGACCCTGACCTCGGCGCCATGGCCAATGACGCCGAGGTTTTGGCGAGGCGTCGGATATGGCGGTGACCTGGCGCCGACATGGACAAGGCCTCGACGTCATAGATCTTGGCGCCGAGCTGTTACCCTATAAATTTTAACGTTTGAAACGAAACAAGTATAATTGTTCCGAGAAATATGCAACAACATCATTATGGTTTAGCTGGTTATGACTCATGTGACTTAGCTTAAAGGCCTAGGTTCGAACCCATCTTTTTTTGTCTTATTTTTATAAGCAATAGAACAAGAAAAAAATATTTCGAGAAACTTGCTATATCTCAGTTGTAGTCTAGTTGGTTAGGACATTTTTGCTGCATTTATTAATCATTTTTTTTCTTACTTAGGACCGCCGCGTTCAACGAGAACCGCGTGCTGTGCGGCAGGACGGGCACCCCGCTCCGGCCCGACGCCGACATGGACGTGTACATCTTCGCCCTGTTCAACGACGACGGGAAGGGTTCCGGGCCGGACGACATCGAGGCCAACTTCGGCCTCTTCTACCCCAACATGCAGAAGGTGTACGAGTTCGAGTTCCGCGGCGGCGGAGGCCAGCCGCCGGCGCCGGCGGCGGAGAGCTGGTGCGTGGCGAACGCGTCGGTCGGGGACTTGTGGCAGCAGGCGGCGCTGGAGTACGCGTGCGGCCACGGCGCCGACTGCAGCGCCATCCAGCCCGGCGCGGTGTGCTTCGAGCCGGACACCAAGCTCGCGCACGCCTCGTACGCGTTCAACAGCTACTACGAGCGGAACGGCCGCGCCAATGGGACGTGCGACTTCAACGGCGCCGCTTACGTCGTCTACCAAGAACCAGCTGGTGAGTCGAGAGTTCGCCGCTTACATTTGTCGATCATGCAAATTGCAAACGTGCAAATAATGCTGATCCAGTCATCATCTGATCACCTGGTGTTGTGAAATTGAAGGCACCTGCGACCCGAACGCGAGCTGGTGCGTGGCGAACGCGGCGGTCCTAAGTAAGCAAAAAAAAAATGATTAATAAATGCAGCAAAAATGTAGCAAAAAAAGTCGTAACCAACTAGACTACAACTAAGATATAGCATGTTTCTCGAAATAATTTTCTTGTTCTATTGCTTATAAAAATATAGCAAAAAAAATTCAGCGCATGCATCCTAAACAGTTGACTTGTGTGGTTTCAAACGCCAAGATGTATAGTGTAACAGCTCGGCGTCATGGCCTTGTTCACGTCGGCGCCAGGTCACCGTCACGTCCGACGCCTCGCCAAGACGTGTTTCCTCGGCGCCAAAAGTCATGACGCCGAGGTCAGGGTACATAAACGAAAATCAAACCACCAGAGATCTATTGTGAATATTTTTCAAAAAAAAGTGCTGAAAAATAAAAAATTCGGGCTGCTTGCGTACGCGTAGCTGCCGGCGAGGCCTGGAGGCTGCGGACGCCACGCCAGCCAGACGGTGCATGTGTAATGTACACCTTGAACTGTCTGTGCCGAGCGGTGATATCGATGCTGTACAACTCCAGTTCTAGTTTGTCATGTACTTTGTGCTATACACAGAGCTCTGTAGCTAGACGAGAACTCCTCTCTCTCTCTAGCAATTCATCTTTTTCTTCAGGATTCATCTGTTGCACAGCACAGTTGTCCTCCGATCTTGGCCGAACTGTAAAGCAGAAAGGGATCCAGATGATATCCTACCCAATCATTGGTTATGTGAACTAAAATGTGTTGACAAGCGTCTTGTTTGCCCAGTCTGAGCCCCCTTCTTTATTAATATAATAGCGTATCCATGCGTTGCTACGGGACAACTAAATCTTTTGTACTAAAAACGCATGGATCATACGATAAGATAACAATACTGTTAAATTAAATACCGACGTCAAAGTGACATTTAATTCAAAAAGCAAAGTTCGTGAAATTAACACAGTCACGGAGAGCGCGACGTCGCAGGCTCACAAACTCTACTGTATAGACTTTTTCGTGATGCGGCTAAGATAATATTTTATATCAGCAAAAAGAATTCTACGATATCTATTTCTTTCATGCGCCAATAAATCCATGAATAAGTTTCGCTGCATCTCCATATAATCATGTACACACAGGTTCGAGTATATATGCAAATAGGTTCGAGCCTGTGCGTTGCTACGGGACAACTAAACTTTTGTACTAAAAACACACGGATCACACGATAAGATAACAATACTACGTTAAAGTGACATTTAATCCAAAAAGCTAAGTTCGTAAAATTTACACAGTCACAGAGAGCGTGGCGTCGCAGCTCACAAACTCTACTGTGTAGATCTTTCCGTGATGCGGCTAAGATCATTTTTTATACCGGCAGTAAGAGATTTTCGATATCCATTTCTTTCGTGCGCTAATAAATCCACGAATAAGTTCCACCACATCTCCATGCGCTGGCAAGCGAATTAGCCACAACTTATGTAATTAGTTTTATAATTAGTTCATGTTTAGTCCTCCTAATTGATATCTAAAAATTCAATGTGATAGGGACTAAAGTTTAGTCCTGGGATCTAAACATCCCTGACTCTCGACTCCTGCTGGCTGCTCACTTGCACCACCATGCCTATGTGTCTGTACATATATACTCTAATGGTAGAACGTCTAAGATGGTTTTTATTGTCCACCTTTGAAAATATCATAACTTTAAGGTTACTATTTGTGTATGCTGTAGGATTGGAATGCTTTGCACTGATCCATGAGGGTGTCCATGAGAGTCGAAATTTTTTATGCTATTATAATGTCTAAGCTTACCAATCAGACAGAGACGAACTTAAATGTTAAAATATTTTCAACACTGCTTTTATATACTCCCTCTGTCCTAAAATAGAATTCATTCTCGCTTATCGAGAAGTTAACTTTTTTTAACTTTGACCAATTATATATAAAAGAATATTAATATTTATAATACATAATTAGTATCATTACATAGAACATTGAATATATTTTTATAATAAATTTATTTGGAGATATAAATGTTGCACGTATTTTTTACAAACCTAATCAAAGTTGAGAAAGTTTGACCTGCACGCATCCCATAACGACTTATATTTTGGGATAGAGGAAGTATATGCTAATGGGAGTAGTCAACTAGAGGTGGTGATGAACTCAATAATACTTTCATATTATATGCTAATGGGAGCACGAAGAAACGCAGGGGAATTGACCTATATACTAATGGTGGGAATATTCGTTTAGGAAATTGCAGAAGGTTTACCAGTCTCACCATGTATAACTTGTACATCTTTTATTTGGCACCACTAATGTTTCCTTTCATGCATGATTATTGTTTCATTTCATGTATGATTATTGTTTCATGCATGATTATTGTTTCTTTCTATGCATGATTACTGTTTCCTTCCATGCATGATTATCGTGGGATCGCAGACGTGGAACAGACGGACGAACCAAAATAAATGTCGCACTAAAAATATCCATACTTTGTTTTTTTAGTCGTAGGAGATAATCGGTGGCTCTCCTGCCTAACTCGTAAAAAAACACTATTGCACTGGAGTCCATCCAGGCGTTTGGGGCATATACAGAACAGGTTTGAGCAGGACAGTAAAGAAGTCTGAACATATTTGCTCATGAAGTTCAGATGGAGAACTGATTAGTAGCCCATATCCATCCCATTCACCCATATAATCACTTTGTGACTACTTCCTCCAGCTCTCTGAGGCCCCCAACCCTCTGCTCAATCTCCTCGAGCAGCTCCTCCCGCAGCAGCTCCTCCCTCGCAGACGCCTCCAGGTCCTCTTGCTGCCAATGAACATTGCACAGGATATCAGTGAAGTTACCTGTGGCTAAGCTAACTGCTTTGATTCTTCAAGCAACCGGCCTAAGAAAAGGAAGGCACATACAGACACTGTGCGTGCGTGCTTACCCTATCGTAGTACCAGTGCACGGTTCCATCTCCACCCGCGCTCCTGTACGTGTCGCTGTCGTAGAAGGGGTCCTGTTTTGATTTAACCCACAAGCAAAGGCGTGTCATGAACGCTCCAGGAAATAATGCTTGGTGATGGTTTGAACATTGGAATCACATGCATGGTGTGTGTTAGTAATGCGTGCTAGCTTGCCTTCATGGACGCAAAGAAGCAGACGCCCCACACCGTGAACATGGCGTAGAAGGTATCTGCGCGCGATCGATCGATCGAGAGGGAAACGGTCAGTGGTTTCAGATCAAAGACGACGGTGGGAGCTGAGGACTCACAAACGCTCTTGAGGGCTGCGTCGCTGAGATGCCAGATGGACTTGGTCACGACGTAGTCCCGCGACATGTCCACGTGCTCCACCATCGTCACCATCAGCGGCACCACGTCCAGCGACGGGAAGGCGCTCACCTTCGCTGAGCCGGATCTCTGCAACGCATGCAACACAGCAAGATCCATAGATCTGATCAACATTTTTGATGAACCATCAATGCAACTGGATTCATGTCATCATGTGGTCTCATGGTCATGGGTACTATGGTAGCAACGCTAATGTAACACAACATAGTATTGCGCTGGGTTATTCGGTTTCTTCAGATTTCAGAAAGGGCCTGCATAGAAGCATAGGCAGTAGCAGTGACACAGTACTCTGTTTATTCATATGCTTTCGCATCTTTACCATCTGTCAGCACGAAAGCACGCCATTTTTTTTATGCAGCGCTATTGGCTTGCCTCGAATTTACGTGAACATGAACATTTCTTCATATTTTTTCGTTTCAGGATAAGAGGTCATGTACTGTACCTTAGGACGGCCGGACCTGCTGCACCCGTGGCCATGGAACCTGCCGAGCTGCAGAGAAACAGCATGCATAAAAGTGAAACTTGAAGCAGCCGGAAACACAGTCCGAACAACATGGGATTTGAAAGAGAACGATACGTGCACTGTCGCGGGGCAGCGGCCATGGCGGTCGGCTCTCCTCACGGAGTGCAGGGCGGCGGCGGCGGCGACGTGAGAGTGTGGCCTGAGCAGTTGCGAGGCCATGGTTGTTCAGCTGCTGCTCTGATGGCTTTGGATGTGAGACTGGGCGGATGACTCATGTTTGTTTGGTTCGCTGATCTACCTGTAGGACGGGAGTTTCTTCAGTGGATAAGGTGGGTAATGGGTGGCCTGGACGATTTTCTCCAATCTCCATCTTGGGCTGACGTAAGAACAGAAGCTTTGGGGCTAAAAAAGGGAGTGAAGTTTTCAAATTACGAAATGATTGCTGGGGCTGTTGGCCTAATCACTAAAACCTTGATACATAAACATCTGGAATTTGCATGTTAATTAAGAAACAGCAGTCAAAATGAAGCATCAGAAAAGATTGTGTATTTGAAGCCACCTATTGTGTATTTCATACCGCTTATCTATCAGCTACAAGGCAAAGTTCAGCTGTGTGTTCGAGAAAAAAAATTGCAGCACCAACTTTTCTAACAAAATTTACAGTAATTTTCAAGTGTTGCAGGAAAATACAAAGAATGCACAATTAACAAAGCCAAATTTCTTTATTTCAGTCCATTTATGTCAGTGGATGGCTTGGCATAGAGAGAGGAGTATACCTCAGTTCTAAACTCTTCCAGAGCATCACTCGACATATCCTATTGCAAGAACTTCTTGACTGCAACTTCCTATAGACAAACAAATTTGTGATTCTGTAAACAACTTGGTAGCAGCGAACAAAGCAAAGAGAAAAGAAATACAGTGAAATAACAAATGAATAGCTAGAACTTCAGAAGACAGAATGCAACAACGGATGGATCATTGTTTTCTTTTTTCAAAAATAAGAACTACTGACGCCAAAAACGTTCTAAACCCTGTTAGTCCAAATGATGCTAAGGCCTGTCACTAAGATATATGAAGTCACCTAAAGTTGTAGGGAAAACATAAAGCTGCAGACAGAAAATGTAGGTGCAGTTCAAGTCAACAAATAAAATATTCTCCTTTTCGTTACAAGATTAACCGTTTCATGGTATAAATGGAGAAAATCCACCAAGACTATGGAGTATTTCATTGGCTCATTGCCTTTTATTAACTGGTTTTTCTCATTACTAGATGTCTGTAAGATTTGCAAGTAAAGAGGTATTGTATTTCAGTGTTGGCACAGATAATGTTGTGATATTATCTAAATTAACATTTCTTCACATCCTTAGATCAGTATACCAAAAGGGTTGGCTTTACTTCAATAATTTTTTCCAATAGCACATTTAGAAGTTGCTGACTCAAAAGATAAGCAAGGAATCTGTTGACTGAAAAACTTACTGTTCCATGCCATTCTCCTCTATAAACTTCTCCAAATTAACGATCCTGGAACATAGCAGGTTGAATTGAATTTAAAAAACATGAAATATGTTTTTTAAAGAAAAAGGATCAAACAAATAATTTCCCACGGTCAATGAAATACTAGTATGATTAGGAAATCATTTTCATAGATAATCAAATAATCAATCAACTTTACCAAGGCCAATCCGTTCACCAATAGCAATTTCTTCCCACTGGATCTCAAACTCTGCAACATCTTCCAGAGCAAGATCAGATTTAGCACTCTCTGTCCCACTTGATTTATTTGATTTATCAGAGGTTCGTTCAGCATCCTGATGAACTTCTTGGTCCAGAGAATTACCTTGGCCATGATCAGTTTCAATTTCAATGTGGTGTTTGTCCCAAAGGTCATCTCCAGCTTTCTCAACTGATTCATTTCCTTGACAGGTGGACGAGTTGTAAAGCAATCTTTCGTGGTCTATCTGTGACACATGAATCGGGACCGGACAAATTTGCAAGGTACATGGTGACAACCCACGAAGGTGACAAATAGTTTTCTTGGAGGGCAAATATAATGTGTTTTATGATTGAGAGACTGAAGATGATAGTCCTATGGGGCGAGAGGTGATGACGGGTCCTCTCCCTTCCGCTTTTCTGGCTTGTTTTCTTGTTTTCTTTATGTCAGTGTTGGGGGTCTTGGTAATCTAACTGTTTAACAACATCTACTTCCTCTTAATGAAAAACGGGCTAAATGCCCGATCGAGGAAAAGAGAGGTGATGATGGGACTAGTTATGACGACATAGGAACATGAGGTTTGGAGGGGGGGGGGGGCTTTGTTCCCTGTGGGATAATGACACGTAGCGCAAGCTCAGTATGCTGGTTTGCATTGAAGGGTAAATCAGCAAGGGCGTGAATTAACTTGAGTTGTAGCTTGTGGGTTTTGGAGTATGTCTCTAATTGCATGTAGAAGTTTCAAGATCAAAATTGAAAGGTAAAGGCTACATATGTATAGTTGCAACTTGAGTAATCTAGTTGCTGCTCTGGTGGTATGAGCTTATAAGGTAGGGTAAGATGTTTGATGTAATCAAGCAAAAGCAGAAGCACAATACTAATGTGGAAATTTCTAAGTGTGGTTCAAACAGTCATTGTTCTCAATTCAATATTGAGTAGTCAACTAGACCTTGATGAATATGTCATATGTGTCAAATATCATGTATGAGTCCTAAATTCCTAATGCATTGCATGGGACATAGAGTTGGTGTCAGAACTCTTTTAACCGGGCCTCTTCTATGATAATGTACCTCTAAGGTTGTTAGAGTACTATGACAAACTGGTAACTATGTTGTGGTTTTATATACTCCCTCAATTCCAAATTATAAGTCATTCTAACTTTTTTGGAGAGTCAAAGCATCTTAAGTTTGATCAAAATTAAAAAGAAAATTACAAAGATTTATGACATCAAATATGTATACTATGAAAATATAATTAATAAAAAATCTAATGATACTTAGTTGATATCATAAATGTTTGCAATTTTCTCTAATACTTTGTTCATCCTAAATTTGGTCCAACTTAAGATACTTTCTAAGAAAGTTGGAGTGACTTATAATTTAGGATGAACAGAGTATATAGAAAGAATAAGGTTTGGAGTGAAGCTCTAGAAAATTGTGTTTTCCTTATATATACGAAGCAGCTAGTGCCCGGACGTCCGAACGGACGCCCGCGTCTGGATGCAACTCACGTGCCCACGCCCGTTACCGTTTGGCGGCCCTTGGCTGCACCCGAAAAGTCCCATCATCGTCGGGCCCGTATCACCCGAGGCATCCCGTCCCCGCCGTGTCCTCGGCCTCCATCTTCACCATCGGCACATACGCCAGGGAGCTGCAGCGGTCGGCCTTCTCCGTGTCTGCGGGCCTCACCGAGGCGTCTACCACGCCTCTCACGCCACCGTGGAAGTCCAGTCTCCACCTGCTGGTGACCACGCCGTCATCGCAGGAGGTCCCCTTCGCCCTCGTCCGTCGTGGCAGACTAGCAACCGCCACACTGCTTGGGCAGCAGCAGGACCACCGAGGGTTTGGGTTTCTTTCACGCCTACATTCAGATCTATTTTTGCAACACCCAGATAAAATAATTGCAACATACGTCTAAAACATATGAAACATTTAGAACACACACTTGCAACATACCGTTACAACATATGCAACATTCAGATCTACTCTTGCAACATCCAGATAAAACAATTACAACATACGTCTAAAACAGATGAAACATTTGGAACACATACTTGCAATATAGCCATTGCAACATATGCAACATCCAGATCTACTTTTGTATCACCTAGATGAAATAATTACAACATACATCTAAAATAGATCAAACATTTGGAACATATACTTTGCAACATAAATGTGTAGTCATTGCAACAAATGCAACATTCAGATCTACTTTTGCAACATCCAGATAAAACACCAGCAACATACGTATGAAACAAATGAAATATTTGGAACATACACTTAAAACATACGTGATAGCCATTGCAACATATGCACCATCCAGATCTCATTTACAACATCCATATGAAGCACTTGCAACATATATCTGACAACACCTGAAACACTTAAAACATATGTTTGCAACATGCGCTTTTAGCGCAACATCTCTTCGCAGCTTGGGCGAATGGAGACTCATCGGCGTGTGGAATGCACCGGTGTAGAGCTCACCGGTGGTGCGGAGCTAGGCGGCGGCGCACAGAGGGCAAGGTGGGGGCGGCGCAACGGACGCTCGGACGTAATGGAGAACGTCAAGGTGGCACGATCGTGGTGGAGCGAGCTGGGTGGTGGCACACATAGGGAGAGGTGGGGGTTACGCGACAGCGGTGATGACACAGTGGGCGGGTGGGATGGCTAGCGGGCGTCCAGACGCCGTGGTGAACGCCAAAGCGAGACGGTCGCGATGGAGCCATCGAGGGCAGTCACAGCGCGGTGCGGACGTAGCGGATTCGATTGGGGGCGTGTGGATGAGCGGATACGAGTGTTGGGTCATCGCGGCCCGCTAACACAAGCGTCCGCAGGCCCGGGAGGCCGACGTCCGGAAGGATGGACCGACGCCTTTGCAGTAAGCATTTCCGTTATATATACGTGATCTTGTTCGTCTTGGTAGATGGTCTTCGCGCGGGCGTATGGGAAATGCATGCATCCCCGCCTGACAATTGGATAAGTTGGGCCCGGCCTGGAACTGGATTCCATGGTTTCCGTCAGTTGGTGTCAATGGCCCCCCGATGAAGGTCCAGCGCGGGAATATGGTGCGGCACGGCAGGTGTGGATATGGATACGTGATACGGGGCACGTCAGCTGGTGTAGTGTAGATGAGGACCACGTCCCCATCTCCTCGCGCGCCAGTGGCGTTTCCGGCCACGCCGACCGCATGAATAGCCCGTTCGTTTGGTTGTACTTGGCTGGTAAGTCAGCGAATAATATTTTTTTTTACATCAAATCAGTTAATAGTACTTTTAGTTATGGTTTATAAGCCAAATCAGCTCAAACGAACAGGACGCAAAGCCAGCCAGAAAGCCTGGGCCTGAGGGGAAGGGGCGTGGCCGATTGGCCGTGGCAGCGCAAAAAAGAAAAAGAAAAATCCGGCCTAGAGTGGGCAGCTAGCTATTGCTTAGACTGTCTCCAACAATGAACCCATATGAGCACTCAAACAAAAAATGGGTAGTAAGATGCTCAAAATCAGTCTACAATAGATTATCTATACGGGAGATTTATTTTTGGTTGTCTGAGAGGCACAACCCAAATATGGGCATTCTTTCTCCTGAAAACACATTTACAGAAAAATTCTCTTTTGGATCTTGTTGTTGGAGAAAATACCGAATATGTATTAAACCTTTTGTCTGTAACACTGTCTAAATGATAAATAAATCTTGTATTTTGTATGTTATTGTTGGAGCCTTACACGAACGGGCCAAGGAGCCGGGCGGCCGCATCATCTCTCCCCATCGTGGAAATCGCGCGCGGGCGCGGCCGATGGCGTCGCCGTCGGCGCGAGCGACTTTATGCGCCCACCCACACGCAAAAGCACAAGGGTGTGGCGGGGCGGCGACCAGCGACGCCCGAATGGAATGGGCGTCATCCGCGGCCGCGTCCCCGGGCCCGGCCCCCACCGATCCATCATCCATCTAAACCCCGCCGCTCCAACGCACGGCGCGCCTCGCTCTTCTCTTGGTTGGGTTCGTGATTTGCCTCGTTTGCCGCGTCGACGCATGCACGCACGCACGCATTCTTTCTGCGACGAATTTGGGGGATGCCTGCCTGCCTGCCTCCTGTCTGGCAGGGGCGTTGCCCAGCCCCGGCCTGTGCTCTCCCTGTTTTAGAGCAGCAGTGTGCTCTCGATCGTGCTTTTCCGGACATGAGGTGACAGCGCGGCTGATCATGTGTTAAGATAGGTTCTCTTATCGTCTACAGACCACAGGGAATATATTCGTCACTAGGATTTGGATACATCCATGTGTCAAAGTTCCCCCAAGCCTTCGTCCCTAGATCAGTAGGTCAAGCACAAGTGCACAGCGCTCTCAGAAAAAAGAAAAGAAAAGGGGCCCAATATAATGCTGCACATCATGCGCCCAAGAAGGAGCTGCTGTGCTTTGCATAGAACTTATCCGGTAGGACTATGTTGCAAGCTAATTTTGAGCCGTTTGTTTTAAGCAAAAACAAAAAAAGACAACCAAGGTTTTTGATGTTTCAATCTTTTTTTTTTTTTGCAAACTATCAATCTTTTGAGATCTGTTTAGCATAGTTCCAACTTTGACATCCTTAAAGCATTTGAATTTTGTAGAACTGAATACACATGCTCAGTCCGTCTACGGTATCCAATCAATTATATTTTTAGGACCAAATAAAGAAGTCTGACAAATCTAAAGTGCCCCTCACTAATTAGTTAGTTTCCTTGTTTGTCAACTTGCTTATTTTTCTAGTAATACATAGTTTAACGAGATATGCATGCATGTCATTGATTTTGGCTACCAATTATCGAAGTCATTTTGCATAACTTGGTGTTAAAAGACATGTATGGATGGAATTTAAAAGGCAAGCACGTATGGATGGGGTTAAGCAATCTAGAATACCTTGCGAACTGAGCGTAGCTTAGCTGGTTGAGTTCCTTGTGGTGAACCTGCCCACTCGGGTTCAAGTTCCCGACTTGACACGGGTGCTCGTGTTTTTCTGGATTTATTACAGGATTTTAACGACGTTATTCTTTCAGTGGCAGGCATCGTGCCCATCGACAGCGGGCGCCGGTGGACTTCGTCAATCTCGACATTTGTCGGTCCAACTCAGTTTTTCAGAGGTGTTCATAGGGGTAGGGTGTGTGTGAGTACATTCATAGGGGTGAGTGTGCGCTCGTGTACGTGAGCGTCTGCGTCTGCAACTGGGTCTCGCAAAAAAATATAAAATACCTTATACTTTAAGATAAATATATATCCTTTGATATCTTGTATTTCAGGACAAAGGGGATAATCATGTATTTTATCCAACCTAGGAACGGGAATGCTCAACCAATGTGAATGTTGCTCTAGCTCCAATAGAGCTAAGATACGATCAACTACAAGAATTCTAGGAGCTAGAGTTTCTATCAAACTAGCCTGTCGTGATCGAGTGGTACAAATAAACTGTAAAAGCAACTCCAAGTGTCTCTCTGTGCCATTTTTTATCGATAGGAATATAGATTTTGTTAAAAAGATGTCTTTCAACAGCTTGTTTAATTAGATATGTAAATATTATCGTCCTCTATTTTGAATTTTTCGCTAGTCTATTCTCTCCACCCATTTTTTTCTCGTCCGGCTCTCCTTAACTAACATTGTGAATGTAGACACATCTATACCCTTACTATTTTATTACATGAATATATGGAGTTTCTTAAGATAACTTGAATAGAAATCATAATCCAAATATACTCCTTCTGTCATACGAGGCTTCTTACCTAGAATAGCCTAATCGAATAGGAATCCTACTTGAAATAGAAATAGAAAAGGAAATAAATATAGAAAGTAAGCAAATATAAACTAGACAAAGCTATTTTTTATGATCGCGGGAATTGATTTCCGTCATCCCATGCATCAGCTCATGGTTCGGCTTTTGCGGCCAGTTCCACACCTGTTAATTAAAAGCAAAAAAATTTATTCATCTTCTGTTGTTCGTCTAATTCGACTCCGACGATTTTCCCTTTGTATTTTTTCTAAGGCTACACTATGAGTGTTAACTTATGTTGTTCTTTTTTTTTCATGTGGGCAGAATCTTGAACGGACTCACGTCCAATTTACTCTCTCACCAGACCATTTTTTCCATCAAACTCATGTTTATTTTACTCTCCCATTGTTGTTTTCCATCAAGGCCGATTTTTTTATTTTGTTTCTTAGGGTCATACATGCCAATTTTTCAATTTTGTTTTTCATGATTTTTAAACCATTTTTATCCCGTTTCAACAAAAATATTAAGTGTCGAAAACAAAGACCGTGACTCTTTCCTAAGAAGCAAATATTCCTATCACTAAGTTAGTGATGTATTTTGATGTGATTAGGAATAAAACTTCTCATAGTGAATCTGGGCTCAGTCGATGGTCCAACTTATCAAACAGTGAGTTAAGGTCTTACGATATTTGTTGTCCAATCCAGTCTAAATAAATTTATCTCCATGCAGCACAAATATCCAAAATAGTCACCAAATATAAAGAAAGACCAATTCTTGATACATTGATAAATAGGTAGTTTGATACGAGTTAGAACAACTCACATCTAGCAATGATACAGAGTCCTATTACTATACGTATTGGCTCCCATGGTAACGCGTGGGCACATTTGCTAGTCAAAGATAAAAAGTGGTATTGGCTCTCTAGAATACACATAAGATATAAATAAAATATTAAAGGTGGAAAGATTTTCATTCAAATAACTCTCGAAATGATAATTTAGAGAGTAAGTATATAAAAAAGACTCTTCCAAGAGACCCTCTTAAACTCACTCTTGTTTTTAATCATCATTTAGAGAGTCATTTCAATAAAAAATTGCTTTCTATATCTTTTCACCATCCAACAACTTCTATATATCTTGTGTGCACTCAGAAGAGCTAATCCCGCTCTTTATCTTTGGCTTTGGCTAGCGAGAAATCTGAAATAGATGTTGACAAAATTTAGAGATCTAATAATAAAGAAAACCCTTGAAGGGTGTTTTCCCTAAAATTTTTATTCCTAACAATAAGAAAGGATATAATGATTAAAGAGACTCTTGGAGTCTCTCTAAATAGATAAACTTATTTCCTTATAATTATAACTTGAAAGTTTGATTAATCTATTGTTAGATGACGTGGTCCCTAAAATTCGCAAAAAAAAAGGTTTGAACCAACCAAGAAGACTTTTTCTGGATAAAGTTTGGCTTTGCATTAAGATAAGACGGGCCTTTTTTTTGGCAAGCATTAGATAAGACGTTGAACACTCGAACATTCGCACCAAAGGAAAACGGCTAATGTTAGGATACTTGTTTGGAGAGGGGGAATAGGGCTGTGTTACTTTCAACACGATGGACAGAAAAAGGCACAAATCATTTTTGCTAAATGATCAAATATGCCGCTCCAGACTTTATGGGATGCCTTTTGCTTTGTTATATTTAATCCTCACTTTTTTTATTGTTACTGTAGTTACAACCTTTTGCTACCTGTTTTGTTGCTTAAAGAGAAGTTATCTTGTCTCAACAAAAGCAAACCTAGTATTTTAAGGAAAGCCAATAAAGAATTCCACTAATAACAGACCGTTTTGATTCTTTTGAACAATTAGATGGACTTTATAGATCATTTTAAGAAGCCTCAGATAACCATAGATCAAATCTATTCTTTAGAAAATAATGAAGATCATTTTAAGAAGCCTCAGATAACCATTGATCAAATCTATTCTTTAGAAATAATGATACTTCCTAAGAAAAGAAAGTTACGCTATATGTGCAGTTACAAGTAATTTCAGGGTTGATTTAGTTTGCTCTCTTGATTGACCTATCCCAATTGTCCCATACTCATTTATTTGCTTTATTCCACTACTTAACGAGTCAGCCTTAGCATTTGGTTATGCCCTCCAGAATTAAACGAAGTTTGTATTTTTTTTAAAAAAAATTGAGTGACAAACCATTAAATTCGTACGGCAATGAGCCAGGAGGTGGAGGCGATATTCGGGCTAACCAATGAACTTTTTGTTGTGCACAACGTTTGACTGTTTGGCTTGTTGTTGTATGGCACATTTATTTTGGAAAATCACCATATTTGTTTTTGTCCAACATGTAAACAGCTCAAGCGATTTCACCCCTTTTTTCTGTCAGATAATACTATTGTAATACAAAGTAAAGAATATTATATAGAGGAAAAGGGTGAGGACCAGGAAGATAAATGGACAAGGAGAAAAAGTTAGATCAAATCTAGGGCCTGTTCGGTTGATATTAAAGCCAGCAGAAGTTGGGCTTGTTCGGCTGGCTCCGGCTGGCTTGTTCTGCCACACACGAAAGCACTGTTTACGTCCTGCCAGAACAGTATTTTTCTCTCACAACAATCAGTCGGAACAGTATTTTTCAGTCCTGTCGAACAGGCCGTTGTTTTACTGTGAAAGAAAAATACTATAGAGCTGATAAGTTGGCTGAACGGGCCAACCAATACCGATATCCACAGCCTCTTTCTCCATTGGACCAGAACTGTCCCAACAAAAACCAGAAGCACCAACAGCAAAGAGCACCAAGCCAGCAACACCAAACAAAAAAAACGTAGTCAAATTGCACATCAGGGGGGGGGGTGTGGGGGGGGGGGGGGGGGGGGGGGGGGATTACTCTACAGCTCGTGCGCCCACTCCACCACTGTTCCTGGGAATCTTTGGAAGGAAGAAAGCAGTGGGTCTCAGCTCACCACTCATTCCTGGCTTCATGGCTTCCTGACGTCCTCTCCTCCTGATCCAAGAACGCCGGGGGTTCTTGGAAGGAAAGTTCTGGGATTGGTCGGCCATCATGTCGGCCTCGTCCTCGTCCCTGTGCGGCGGGGACCCGGCGATGAGGAGCGTGGTGTGGTTCCGGAGGGACCTCAGGGTGGAGGACAACCCGGCGCTTGCGGCGGCGGCGCGTGCCGGTGGGGAGGTAGTGCCGGCGTACGTCTGGTCGCCAGAGGAAGAGGGCCCTTACTACCCCGGGCGTGTGTCCCGGTGGTGGATCAGCCAGAGCCTGAAGCACCTGGACGCCTCGCTCCGCCGCCTAGGGGCAGGAAAGCTCGTCACGCGGAGGTCGGCCGACGCCGTCGTCGCGCTGCTCCAGCTGGTCCGCGACACCGGCGCCACGCACGTCTACTTCAATCATCTATACGGTTTGTTCCACGTTCCACCCAGTAGTGGCACATGTCTGTCTGAGCTCAGCTTTTTCTAAAAAAATAGTTCTTTTTATGTTGTTAGTTCTTTTTATATTGTTATTATTACTCAGCGGCTGTATCCAGGATTCCCCTCCTTGGTGTGTTGTTCATGCTTCAAGATTAATTCTTGAAATTGGCTTCACTAGATAAAACAAATCAATTGCAATTTTATTTTCTTTTTGTTTCACTATTCATCTGATTTGTTCCATGTCGAGCAGATCTTTATATTATTGAGGTAGTGCTTGATATAGTACTATTCGTAACTCCACATGTCAACTGCTTCCCAGTTGAGCAAGAACCCTGGTCTCAAGTCTTGAGTCTTGACAAACCTCCACTTGTCAACTGAGTAAAATCCCAGCATTTCGCCATCTCCTTCTTAATTCACAAAAGTTCTTTGCTTCCCTAGTTCCCTAACCATCCCAATGGTATGTCAAATTCCACATATAGTAGTACTGTAGTACTTTAGTTTTCACTCCATTGTTTGCTTGTCCTGGTACTAAGAGAACATGCTTTAGGCCTTTGAGACTATATCATATTAGATCTTACTCAATCACTGTGTCACCATCTTTTCAGACCCGATCTCACTAGTCAGGGATCACCGGTTGAAGGAGATGCTGACGGCTGAGGGCATCCTTGTGCAATCTTTCAATGCGGATCTGCTGTATGAGCCATGGGAAGTTGTCGATGATGAAGGGCAACCATTCACCATGTTCGCCGCGTTCTGGAACAGGTGCCTCAGCATGCCGTATGACCCCCCTGCACCCCTTCTGCCCCCGAAGAAGATCAATTCAGGTGCTTGGAGAACTATGAGTTTAAATTTTCTAGCTTCTACTTGTACAGATAGCTTATTGACCACATATTGTTTTTGACTTCCGATGCATCATGCATTGTATATTTTGCAACAAGAGTACACGCAACTAAAGAAGATTACACACAATTAAAATGCTGAGTTATCTGTGTTTGTCTTCTGCAAACAATGTACCATAACTTATCCTTGTCCAATTACTAGTAGTCATTTAGCTCTCCAGCTGGTTGATCAGTTAACCATAGTATCATAAGCATTGTGCTTGTGCTACAAGTTCATGTTGAATTAGCTCTTGAGTTGATTGGCCTGAAATTTTGAACAGGTGACTTATCGATGTGTCCATCGGAAGATCTGATCTTTGAGGATGATTCAGAGAGGGGAAGCAACGCTCTTCTGGCCCGAGCATGGACGCCAGGGTGGCAGAACGCAGACAAGGCACTGACGGCCTTCCTCAATGGTCCATTGGCTGACTACTCAGTGAACCGCAAGAAGGCTGATAGTGCGAGCACATCCCTACTCTCACCTCACCTGCATTTCGGTGAGCTTAGTGTGCGCAAGGTTTTCCACCTAGTTCGTATGAAGCAGCTTGTGTGGAGTAACGAGGGCAACCATGCTGCTGAGGAGAGCTGCACCTTGTTTCTCCGTTCCATTGGCCTGCGGGAGTACTCTCGGTACCTGAGCTTCAATCACCCAAGCAGCCATGAGAGGCCCCTCTTGGCGCACCTCAGGTTTTTCCCCTGGGTGGTCAATGAGAGCTACTTTAAGATTTGGAGGCAGGGAAGGACTGGGTACCCGCTCGTTGATGCTGGCATGAGGGAACTGTGGGCGACAGGATGGTTGCATGACCGGATACGTGTGGTGGTTTCAAGCTTCTTTGTCAAGGTCCTTCAACTTCCATGGCGATGGGGTATGAAGTACTTCTGGGACACATTACTGGATGCTGATCTTGAAAGCGATGCACTGGGCTGGCAGTACATCACTGGCTCTCTTCCTGATAGTCAAGAGCTTGACCGCATCGACAACCCCCAGGTGCGTGCAGCTTTTAATTTCTGAATAAATCAGGCCACTTAGTAATGATAAATAATACTGAATACTGATGCATTGTCATGGCAATCAATTCTTCGATGCCAGTTTGAAGGCTACAAGTTCGACCCGCATGGGGAGTATGTCCGACGGTGGATTCCTGAGCTCGCAAGGCTACCGACAGAATGGATACATCATCCATGGGATGCACCTGTTTCCGTGCTGCAAGCTGCAGGAATTGAGCTGGGATCCAACTATCCTCTCCCCATAGTTGAGCTAGACGCGGCCAAAGCCAGACTGCAAGAAGCCCTATCAGAAATGTGGCAGCTGGAGGCAGCATCAAGGGCCACCATGAACAATGGAATGGAGGAAGGCCTCGGCGATTCCTCAGAGGTTCCGTTTCCTCAAGAATTACAGATGGAAATCGATCGGCAGCCAGCCCAGGCAACAGCCAATGTGCCGATGACTGCTCGGAGGCGTGAGGATCAGATGGTGCCTACCATGACCTCTTCATTGAACCGAGCTGAAACAGAGGTTTCCGCCGATCTAGGGAACAGTGAGGACACTAGGGCACAGGTTCCGTTTCATGCACATTTCCATCCCCGAGTTGAGAGGGAAGACATGATCCAAAATACTGAAGGCCCTGTGCCTAGAATCAATGGCACTCACCAGCACAACATCTTTCAGCAACCTCAGAATCATAGGCGAGAAGCTCTTGCTCCATCAGTGTCGGAGGCTTCAAGTAGCTGGACCGGCAGAGAGGGCGCTGTGGTCCCAGTTTGGTCACCTCCTGCAGCATCAGGCCATTCAGAAACTTTTGCTGCTGATGAAGCTGACGTTTCTAGTAGGAGTTATTTGGATAGGCATCCACAGTCGCACCGGCTGATGAACTGGAGTCAATTATCACAGTCATTGTGAGTTCGGATGCACGGTAACTCATTTGTTCTCACTAAGTTGCATTGTTGTTGCACTAGCATCGCAATTTGCAGCTTATCATGATAGCACGCATGATTAGTATATTACTTAACCTCAACAAAGTGTCTAAAAGATGATGCTTTCTACTTGGTGCAGAAGGCTATAACAATTTAAATAAACCAGGGACATGATCAGTGTGGGGTCTCCTATTTTGGTGGTGGTGGTGGGGTGGGGGTGGGGGGGGGGGGGGGGGGGGGGGGGGGTAATTCATTAATACCGGTATATTTTTGGAAGGGAAAAACTGGTATATGCTTATGTAAATTTATCAAAGGCCTAAAGTAGCTGAAATGGCGTCTAATATTTGATGAAACTTGATCTGCAGGACAACAGGCCGGGACGTGGAAAATTCTGTGCAGCCAAACTTAACCGGTTAGGGTTTTCTGAAGATGGAATTCATATGTAGATTGTCCACTCAACTGCTCATCTATAGTCTGATGGGATGGAAACCAGGCAGCTTTTCCTGGTGGTGATTATAGTTGTGTAAATCTCATCTTCTAGAACGTGTGTGATCGATATAGTGTGGTTGGCTTTAAAAAGTCACTATTATTGATCAGACAA
This sequence comes from Miscanthus floridulus, assembly GCF_019320115.1. Lineage (NCBI taxonomy): Eukaryota > Viridiplantae > Streptophyta > Magnoliopsida > Poales > Poaceae > Miscanthus > Miscanthus floridulus. The sequence continues at coordinate 50,349,930 of NC_089590.1, forward strand.
CAAAGGTTTTGCGCATTTTGAGCCCTTTTTTTTTTTGAGGTATGTGATGTATGTAACTGTACATTCCCTTGTGTTTCTCAGTTAACCATTGTTAGTTTCATTCTTGCGTCTTGTATAGTTGTATTACTGTTTTATGTTTTGCCGGAGTTGTGGAGTAACTTGCTCCGCCCTGGGGATTTGGAACTCTACTATGGCCTCAACCAGCGTCTAGTTCATTTTGAGAGGAGGAAAAACAAAACAGCCCATCATTACAGTGCACGGAGAAGTTGGAGCCGTCTATCAAACATAGATCTCAGATGTATTGTTGGTTTTGGCTAGGACCACTGCCAGACCACAGCTTGCAGGCACCAGGCAGAGGATTGACTAGGGCCCTGTATCCGACCATAGGCTCCTTAGACGCAGAGGTTGGAGGGCTGCCATGGCCTCTCACGAAAAAGAGTGCATGCTTTGCAGTCCTACTCGTCTTGACAACGTTGTTCGCGAGATCTTTTGTCGTACGATCCTTGGAAAGATATCTTGGCGGTTGTTGGAAGATCGCGACACGACATGATCGTCATATCATGATTACTTGAACACATCAACTTGATTGTGGCAAAGCCTTGTTAGGCTGTGTTTAGTTCGTGAAATTTGAGAATTTGGCTACTGTAGCACTTTCGTTTTTATTTGGCAATTAGTGTTCAATTATGGACTAATTAGGCTCAAAACGTTCGTCTCGCGATTTCCAACCAAACTGTGCAATTATTTTTTTTTCGTCTACATTTAACGCCACATGCACGTATCGCAAGATTCGATGTGATGGCTACTGTAGCACTTTTTGGGAAACTTTTTGAGAACTAAACACAGCCTTATATGGAAAGGCGCAAGAAACGAAAGCGGGATGATTGAAGGGGAAAGAAAGAAAGAAAGAAACTTCCAATGAACGAGTTTGTTAACCTTAATTATTATAGTACTATTGAACAAGGAAACGTCATCGTCTCCGTAGCACTGTATCAACTGTGATTAACCATGTGTTACTATTAGCGGTGTGACGAATGAGCCGAGGACGAGCTGGCCCCCTGGCCTCACCTGAGCCTTGAGATGCATGCCTGCCCCATTGGCGGAACGGAGAGGCCAGCCAGACGGCACTGGCTAGCTGACCGCACCCCATCAGGCCATCACAGCGATTGTGAGCGCTCAGAGCTGCCGCCACGTGATGCTCTACCGCTGCCCTCTCCTGCCGTTGTCAGCGTTCCTGAAGATATGCAGCGGCAGGCAATCAACAGTGATGCTATGGACTACAGACAGGTGCATCTATCACTGCCGACTATCGAGACCGCCGGCCTGCGTTGAGCCGTTGATCATGATTCATGTGGGCATGTGGCGCAACATATGAAACTTCCTGCAGGTGGCTCTGCTGCAAACCGCGCGACGCGGCCGCCGGCGGGCGACTGGGAAACGGGGCGCGCTCAGCTTTGCCAGCACGAGTATTGAGAAGAGAACCACAAAATCAAAACACAGAAACACTAGTACCTGGCATCACTCACACCTCACTCGACTTTTTTAGCACATTGACGACAAATGCAAGCTATTAAAGACTTTCACAGGAGCAGCTCCTCTGGCTTGACACAGAAAATACAGTTACATGAATCAACTGCACGATAAACTGAAAAAAGAAAATCAAACATGCTACACGCCACACGATTCCAGCACGTACATGGATCAGAACTGGTAAATGCGCAAAATTATGAACTAGAATTGATGTACAGTGTGCCCAATAGTAAAGTCCCACTCTTTAACAAAAGATGTTAGCCCTGAGAACAAACTGGTCAGGCGAACTTAAAAATTACACCTTATTTCATCGTTGGGAGCTAGATTCCATTATCCCCTGTACACTGAAACCACCCAAAATCTGGCGTCCTCACCTCATACAACCTCTTCAATTCCATGGAGGTAATGAAATAGTAGCTGTGTAGGTACAAGAGTGAACTTGCATGCCCCAAAGAGAAAAAGGAGAAAAGGAACAGGGAAGGTGAATAAACCGATCTAACTCTTCCCACCAAGCCCCTCGTAAAACAAGATATACCCATGGTCTGTGTTGCCTGAGTATTCATGTGAGGAACCGAAGAATGTTTGTAGGGTCTGCTCTTCAACCATCTCGACGTTTTCGTCGTCGAAGAACAACCAGTGGTTGTGGCTTTTGACAAGGCTTACATAATGCCCATGGTTGGGGCCACTTCCGACATGGATCACGACAGCAAAGAGGGAGTACTCAGTGTCTACATCGTCAGATGTATTACTGAGCTTCAGTTCCATGGGGAATACAACCCGGTATGAAAGCTTCTTATACCGGCCAAGCTGTTCAATGTACTTGAAACGCTTTAGATGGATCACCAATATGTGGGGAGCCTTCTTGATCTTCATTCTCTTCTGTGCTTCTTGCAAACTGGAATGCGACCAAATAATGGAGTTCAGCAGTAACAAAGGACTAAAGTGAAGATGATGGTCCCTTCCATAAGGTAGCGACAGCATGATATTTTTCAAAATCTATACAACGTAGATTGGGTCCAACAACGGTACGAGGGAACCAAGATTACTCAGGGGTCAGGGCTTTATGCTGTCGCAGAGATCTACCAAAACAAAGTGCCCCCCCCCCCCCCCCCCAAGTAGGATGACAATGACCAGTAAAAATTGGCATAATTCTAAAGCAAAGAATGCTGATGATGATGACAAATAAATACAACCCAAGGGAAACATGGTATAGTTACCTGCAGCACTTGTCGCAGAAGAATTTATCCTCTGCATTTAAAGTCTCTGTAGAACAGAAATTTTTCAGGCAGCTTGTGATAGAACTGTTTTGTTCAATGTCAACACTAAGATCAAGAAATGTTTCATCCCTTGCAGTTACTGTTTCACATCTTAAGCATCTTGTTTCGTTGGTCAATATGCCCTGCAAAGTTTGTATGCATGTAAAGATGATGGTAACTTGAATCTAGAAGATAAAACACAAGGCACTTTTCAATTAGTTCAGTCACCTGGAAATTTTTATGGACCAGAGTAACTGGTGGTTCTTTTTTAACTCCATTGGCTAAAGGTTGAACTGGGCCATTTGGAGCTTTTTCAGGAGATGATGATTGGGGCGAGTCCTTAGCAGGACTTGACTCTTTTTCCAGAATATCAACAAGTTCATTCAAAAGGAAATTTAAGAACTCGTGTGCATCCTACAAAGAACCATGGAGCATATTTTAGTCAAGAGAAGTGGCTGTTTTGGAGCTACCATAAAAACTAATTCATTCCTGAAATGACTGCTTTTGAAGATACCATAATAATTAAAACATTTCTACAACAGCAGAAAAATGTGGGCACATCGCACATGAGAACACATACAGCACTACACTACAATAACTCATATCCATACTTAAAGCTAAAGTAAATATTGCTATACAGTTTGTTACTGTGTCAATCCAACACAGTGAGACTAGCATACTACAGCAGATCAGATGAAATACATTGCTATGACATGGTGCAAATTACCTGGTGCATGTAGCTGCGAAACAACTCATTCTGTTTCTTCACTCTCTGAACAAAACGTTTTGGAGCAATAACACCGGTCTTTTTCTTTGCTTGGCTTATCTACATGATACACAATGAGCAACTCTTAATTCACCTCTTCATTCTTTATGGTGGCAAATTGCAATATCATGCAGATTGCAGAAGTTTCACGTGACATACAAAAGACTATGCACTAACACTGATACACAAGGATGAAGTGAAACAAAGCATTGACAACAAAGATGTCAAGTCAAAGAACTTTACCATACAAATTTAAATGACATCAGGATCATATTATATGCAATGTTAACAAGTCATCAGACTAATCGTGATTAGTCGGCTGATCGGTGCCATAGCAATCAGTTATGCACTATGATTAGTCACGATTAGTCGGGCTGATCGGTGCCATGGCGACTAGGAATCTATGATCGATTAGACGATTTGATAACATTGATTATATGTCAGGTAATTAACAGTAGAACTGTTGGAGCTTACGGATCTGAGGGCGTAGGAGTGGGAGATGGAAGGCCAGGGCTTGAAACCTCGGCGACGAACTGGCGGCGCCGTGTTCGGCGCCTGGCTGGAACTGGGTGACAACAGATGACCGTGAACAGTAACGCCCGAGGGCCAAAGGTGAGATAACTCAATCTCAGGCTGATCTTTATTCCTTTTGATTGTTTGACACTTATACCAACTCAATAACAAACCTCTCCTAAATCTAAGGGCTAACAAACTTGACTTAACAAACTCCAACTAAAATAGCTCTCTTAATAACTAATCTCCTATTGAACCGGCTGGAGCCCAACCCAGCTCCCACGCCTGGCCCTGGTGCCGTACTCTGGTGCAAGCCCCCCACCCAACTGCCTTAGCCACTCTTCTTGTTACGACGGTGGTACACCTTTCCCACCATAACAAGAACAGTACCCATTACCTTAAGAAAGTTGTCCAACAACCAATTGCAAAGCAAGAGGCAGCACAATAAATATTTTATAGCCACTGGCACAGAGCTCACATTAAGTACGACTTAGCATGAGATTCATTATTCAAATGACAAGTGGTGATGCTATCCGAGCATGCCACATGTGCATGCATGATGCATCCATGAGTGGGTATGTTGCACGAAATTCAACAGATGCATATAATATATGTAGCGATAGGCCTATAGCAAAATCAACACTAACAGGAGGTTTCAACTCTTACGATAAACAACTAAAAAAGATGATTTAGCAGAATATAGATTTTCAGTTTATATGAGTATTATACTACTATCTCACTTTAAGTAGGAAGCAAAACTAATTGACCAACACCTAAATATATTAAACAGCATAAGGAACATGGAGTGCCAAGCAAAGAACTACATATCCATGAATGGACCTCTATTGACAGTGTTATCCAAAGAAAGCTATACATATACAGCTTGGATACTGCACATGTTAGAACTTCAATGCAGCTAACAAAAGTAAGCAAGCAGGAATGCAGCATATATCCTATCAGGAAAGGGCCAAATAATTGGAGATTTTGAAACTCTTAATATGCTAAAGCCAAAAAGGTATCTGCCAATAACAAGAATTAATAAGCTCACATAAATATATATAGAAAATGAGAAGGATTTACTTCATTTACAGTGCCAAGCGGGTAAACTCTACATAACTATCATCACCTCAGAGCAAGACAAAATATACATTCTTTGTACACTTGTACCACATGAAACCCAGATATAGCACTACATGGAATCATCGTTTCAACCTCTAGTCTAAGTGATACCCAAAAAGTCAAAATTTACCAAGAAAATTATGACACTCTATGCTCATTTTACAAAGTAATAACATTCTAGAGTCATTTATATCATTTGGTATAATCCTATCTACATGTTACCTGCATAAAAAGGTCGGCCAAACAAGTCAAAAGATTTTCCTCAGCGTCACCTGGAGTTTTGTTATTTGCATAATATTCCAGTAACTGCTCCCTGAATGGAATGCAAAAATAAAGTGCCTGAAACAAGAGTATCAGTGTCAGATTTATGTTAAAAATGCATGTGACAGAAATTATAGCATATTAAATACAATATTTTGCACTGAGCTAGCATATGAGAAGTAGAAAGTATTGACCATTAGACAAAGTTATGCTACACTGATCTACTTGGTCTTGGATCATCTAAAGACAGCAACGGCAAATTGCCATACACATTAAACATCATCTCTTAGTTTTTACGTTGAACACACAACAGAATGGTGCTGGCGCAGCGGGAGAATTTGAGAAAGTGCACACAGCAAATGAGAAAACAACAGGATTGGTTGCTATTGGCTTTCTTTATGTAGTGAACAAATAATGAATGCTGGTAACTCGGAAGCAAACATCTTATCCAATGGTGCTAACTCCATGGCAATAATTTGTTAGTTATCACAAGCCAAGCTAATTGTTGCAATGTACTGTTAAACTACAGAAGAACGAAACTCAAAACCTAATTGGTTCGTTGATTTCACTGCTAGCTCCAGACAGCTAGCAATTTGCTAAAATTTATCCAATTAAAAGACAACAGGAAACCGACTAACTCAAGGATATCTCATACTACGTCCATGCAAATTATCAATGGCAACAACAAAGCCTTTTAGTAACAAGCAAGTTGGGGTAGGCTACATGCAAATTATCAACATAAAAAAAACTTTCACCAAAGACAAATTGGTGTATGTTCAGGAACCGAAGCAAAGAATGCAAATATTCTAAAGTGGACAAAGACAGTGAACTGTAGATAGCTGCCTACCTCAGCACCTAATACTTATATTAAGAAAGAAAAATTGCTCTCATACAACAAAATATTCCTTCCTACTGGATTCTATTTTACCACTACTTACTTTCACCTTTTGCTCCATCATACCACATTCCTATATATAGGATTGAAGATCGACAGGACAGAATAGATCCAAAATCCAATCAACAGTGCCTTCATCTCTCCCCGCCTTTCCCAACACTTCTCCTGCATGGAGCATTTATCCTTCTCGCCCCAAGCCAGTGTCACACCTCATCCCAACACCAATGCCTCCCAACCAGATCCATGCCTCCTGCAGCCGCCACTGCCAAATCTGGCCATCCCCAACGAAGCCACCGCCCCATACAGTGGAAGGGTGGAAGCTTGAACCAGTAGCAGAGCCAAAAGCCTTTAAGAGCCCGGGCGATCCTCATTATGCAAAATTATTTAGCTAGTAAATTATAGTATCCTTCTTTGATATAAAGAAAATTTTCTTTTGAACTTCGCCGACGAGCCTGGCCGGCGGCCCGGGGTGGCCGGGCGGTGGCTCCGCCACTGGCTTGAACCAGCAGCCGCAGCATGGCCTTCACGATGTGCTGTACACATGACTCCTTGGAGACACTTGAATTGATGAGTTGCTGTGGTGCGGCACAGCGGCAGTAGCGAGGAGTGGCAAAAGGTGTGGGGAAGAAGCTGGGGTGGTACCAGCGGAAGGGCATGGTATTCCCCATGGTATCAAGGCCTGCAGGGGTGGGTTCAGGAGGGCAAGAATGACCAGAGAGAAGGAAGACGATGCGAGAGGGATGGGTGAAAAGGGAGGTGGTCTAATGCTAAAGTAGTAATCCAGATATGGGAAGTGGTATGTTTGCAAAACAGCTCTGTGAGTGGAATATAGGCAATTTGGCCACTAAAGAAAAGGAAACCCTGTGAATTACTGGCTACCTAATATGCTATAAGAAAATGTAGACAGGTTTTCAAAACAAAGTTTTGATTAAATGACTTGAGTAGCTGACATATTAAAACCTAGCATGACAACCTGGTGCAAATGGTTTGGGTTCATGCACAAGGAGATCTAGACCAAAGGTACATTAAATAATCAAGGCAAGTGAATCACGGTAAGTCAGAAGCAATTAATTCCCAGAGTGACAGTTTTTCAACTAAGAAACAGACAAGGTTCAAAAAAACGCTAGGCGCTAGGCCACTACCTAGCGCCTAATCGCGCTTAAACGTTTATGTTTTAGTAACACAATAGCTATGTATATGGAGATGCGGCTGCATATATGAAGAATAAATGAGAAATAAAGAGTTATGTCTATAAAGCCCACTCAGCCCATTGTCTTAGGAAAGCCAACAGCCCATCTAAGCACAATATGTGCTACCAGTGCCCTAACAGCCAGCACCATTCCACCGATTCCCACCCAGCCGCCGTAGGTTCTCAGGTCTTGCGCAGCAGCTTCCCGCTCCCTGCGCGGCCGCGCCCCCATCCCCATGTGCTCCCGCGCCCCCTCCCTGTCCCTGTCCGATCTCTGCTCCGGCGCGCCACCTCCGCTCCGCTTGTGGGCAACCTCGTCTCCTTCTGCTCCCCCTTCGTGGTGCGCCCCTCCCACCTCGTCTCCTACTCCACCTTCACTCCGCGCTCTTTTTCCCTAACCCGATTCTTTCCCGCACCTCCCTATGTCCACACGCGCTCGTTTCCGACTTTCCGCCGGCGCCTGGGACGCTTTTTCTGCACGGAGATCGCACACGTTTTCGCCGGCGCCTGGGCCTAGCGCTTTTTTCGCCGCACAGGCCCTCAACGACGCGCAGGGTCACCGTTTAGCGCATAATCACGATTAAACATCCATGCAATCACGTTTTTTTTCAAACCTTGGAAACAGATACATGCAAGCATTATCTAGACACCCCTAATTGCCAAGCAGTCTTTGCATGAAGATTCTAAATCTGTCAAAAAGCGCGGGAGACATAAACACCTCTTGTTAAATATTTCAGTTACATGCCACAACCAGATTAAAATTTTCAAACCTATGGATTCTAGAGCTATCATATAAATGGGTCGTCCTGAGATGCAAGAGGATTGCACTTACATCCCAGCTACATGTATTGTGCTACTGGTTGTCGTCTGTAAGCATGCTACAATGGCAAGTGTTGAAAATGATGGATATCTATGTGTTTGTAACTTCTTATATACTTCATCGGAATATGAAGCTAATAATGATGGTACAGGGCTAGCATAACCAAAAATTCATATGTCAGGCAACTCAGAACAGTTTGGACTCACATTACCAAAAGACTTTTCATATCAGCACATAAGTTACAGTAGCACAATACCGAATGCATTGAGCAACTACTATACAAACAGTTTTGATTGATTTTGTCAAAGGATTTTAAACATATCAGCAGACACATCACACTACAACAGCATATCTCGAATCTGGCGACCAAGTGCTCCAGCATAATATCTAGCATATACACACCTACAACTTAAACAAATAAATAAAGGCACCAATCAGGCCGTTTCACCACACTACCGCGCTTACCAGTATCAAGCCTAGCATAACCAAGCATCAAATCTACTAGCTGTTGGCATGTCTCCATACCTGAAGGACACTGTTGCAGTAGCAGGTGTTGCCGAAGTTCTCAAGGCCGAAGTAGCGCTCGCCTTCCGGGAACTGGTCACCGAGGGCCTTCTCAAGCTTGGAGCCGCTGGCTCCCATGACCATCCACCGGTCCCACCACCCAGAGGCGGCGCCGGCGAGGTACCGGAACCCTGACCCGAGCCCTGAGCGGCTCCTCTCGGCAGCCGACGAGGCCTCCACCGTGGGCGATCGCACCGGATTTGCCGTCCTAGGGTTTGGTGGCTCGCCGCGCACGCGCGCGGCGGAGGGAGGGGGAGGGATAGGAAGTGGCGGGAGGCCGATGCGAAACACTAGGGTTTTCGATCCGAGTGGGCGAGCGCGGCGAAAGGTACGAGGATTGAGGAAGGAATCGCTGCTGCTGCTGCTGCTTCTGCTTCTGCTGCTAGCACTGGCGCTGCTGCTCCTTCCGTTGGGGATTTCTCGCCTTTTTCGCAGGCGATGAAACCGGAGGACTCGCTTGATTTAGATCGGCCTCGCCTTGGTGGTTCTTGCTGTTTGCCTGTTTCTGTGGTGTGGGACCCGGACCTATCTGTATTTCTTTACTCTCTTTCTACCGTAGATCTGTGCCCGTACTTTTTCAGTCGACAAACAGTATTTTTCTCTCACACCAAATCAGTCAATAGTTCTTTCAGCCAGGCTCGTAGCGGTTTTGTTGCTACTGTGGTGTCGGGTACCTTAGAACGAGGTACCCCGAGCGAACAATCAAAGGGGTCACTTAAGTCCCGTCAAAAAACAAAGCTGCAAGGTAAGCCGTGGGCCCCTCACCCACCACGTCCGAGCCCACCAGGCCCTCCGCCACGCCTCGAGCCTCGCGCAGGAGGTCTCGGCATCCTGACGCAATCTCCGCCTCGCACGAGGCTCTCCACGGAAGGCCTCGGCAGGGAATACAATCTCCGCTTCGCGCGAAGCTCTCCACGGAGAGCCTCGACAGGGGGTGCCTTCTCCGTATTGCGCGAGGCTTCTCACGAAAGGCCTCAGCAAGGAGTCCGATCTCCGTCCCGCACGAGGCTCCGCTCTCTGTCTCGCGCGAGGCCTCATTCCCCGTATCGCACGAGACCAGCTTATCCATAGTCCGTCGCCCCCGCCTCGGCCGGTCTTCCCGACAGCACGTCGTGTCTCATTAATACTTCAACCACTCCCGCAATCTTCGCCGGACGAGGGCTTGACGCCACGGAATGACCGACGGGACCTGAGGTCACATCAGCGCCATACCGGCCGGGGCAGGGCACGGTGGGGATTACCGACCACTGTGTTCTGACGCTGTGCCCACGATCAGCGCCCACACTGCACTGTGTCCCGCCATCCCCGCCTCAAAAACAACATCGCACGGACAACTTGTCCCGAGACATCACCGCCTCCAAGCCGACGTACCAGATCAGCTGCCCACTCGGGGCCTCGGCACTGTGCACCAAGGTCTCGGCTATCTTGGGGATCGTGTCTGCCGAGACCCCCCATTGCGGTGCAGCCTCGGCACCGACCAAGCCTCGGCCTCACACACAGTCCGTCCATAGCAGTTTGCACGTCCACCGCCGCACCCGCTTCGAGACGGTCCCAGGGCTCTCACGACGCACAGGATCGGATGGGACTAGCACGCTGCCCCGGTGCTCTAAGGACGGACCACACCGACGACCACGTCGCCATAGGAACAGGCCACAGGGCTCGGACATGCCTCCCCTGTTGGCATGACGCCACATAGTTAACACATGTACTGTCCTTGTCTTCCCTTCAACTATAAAAGGCGAGGACTTGGGCCGCTTAGAAAGGGGGAACACATTGTAACACACGCACACATCACAGCCGCCTGAGAGCAACGTCTCAGACGGACCACACAACGCCTTGCCGAGACCTGGGACTAGCTCCCTCTCTCCCCTAGCTTGTAACCCCCTACTACGAGCACTTCGGTGCAAGAAATACAAGATCGATCTCTCAGACTGGACGTAGGGCATCGATTGCCTAAACCAGTATAAACCTTGTGTCTCTTTGCATCACCATCCGAAATCAAGAGCATGCAGCTCAAATTCACTAGTTGGTTGAGGACCCCTCGGTCCGAAACACCGATAGTTGGCGCGCCAGGTAGGGGCCTGTGCGTGTCAGTTTCGTCATCCCAACAGGTCCCGGATGGCAGACCCCGTACGACCATTGTGTCTCGGCACGGTGGTTTGGTTTGGGAGCCTAGAGTTTATGTCCCTAGGGCATGAGTACGACATGGTACTCCTCACTCCTCGAGCCCCACCAATCGACGATGAAGTCACGCACTGGCAGCCCAGGCGCAGGCGGCGCTCGGGCGGCCGCTCTCGCCGTGCTCGCCAGACACGACACGAGCAAGACCACCCCGACACCACGCGAATCTAGGACGGCACGCCGCTCCCCGCCGATATCCTACGACCAGCTGTTGGCACGGGGTCCCTGGCTGGGGACCTGTCTAGCCTGAGCTTGGGCAAAGGAAAATCGCCGGTGGCACGCGGTGATGCCCAGTCATCAAGATCCGCTCCACCACTCCTTGAGGAGCCGATCCTGGTGGAGCAGAGTCGGGCGACGGCACCATCCCCATACCCCTTTGGGTTGAGAAATGTCGCCGCCTCCTATGCCTACGCTTACACTGCTGCTCACGAAGATCCCTCAGAACGCCGCCAGCGCTTCATTCTCGACCTAAGCACCCACACCAACTCCTCGGAGGAGGACGAGGCATGGCCCAGAGTGGATTTCTCTGAACTCCAAGACCCTGGGGCTATGCGCTAGTTCTTGGCCACGAGCGATTACTGCTTCGGCTACTCCGACTCCGACGACGAGGGTACCTACGACCCCACTCGCGAGTGTTTTCACGTCGGGCTTGAGATGCTGAGAGCGGGCGAGGAGGACAAGGGGGCAGGTAGCCATTCCCCGCTTCGCCCAGGTACAGGCGCTGCCACACCTCCACGCATTGTCCTGCCGGCCACATGAAACGAGACCCCCGCCCTTGCGCGACCTCAATGCCCAGACCTGGAACAACTCCATGAGCTCTAGGCCAAGGTCGAACAAGACCAACTCCTGCTGCAGCAGCTTCGAGACACTCTCGAACAGGAATAGCGAGGTCGCGGCGAAGGTGGGGGAGCCCGACGGAGGGCCCGCGATGTGCATCACCGCATCCATGACGATGAAGGGAGTGAGCAACCCCCAGTCTTTAATCACGCTAGCCAGAACATCGTGGCTACGGCAATGCTGGTCCGCGCAATGCCTGAGCCTTCTACCACGGAGGGGCGGCGGGTCCATGGCGAGCTTCGAGATCTCCTAGAGACCACCACGGTATAGCAGACCGAGAGTTCCGCCTCCCAACGGCACGGGGGCGTCTCGAACCTACCCGCGGCACCGCCTCGGTAGGATAGGGAAGCCTCGGCTCGTCTCGTACCTGCTCGAGCGCCGATAGCCCACAAGGTCCCCGTGCTTCTGGACCACCTCGGCAATCGACGCAAGGTGTAGGGAGACCATGAGGTGGTCAGCAGGCGACGACGACACGACAACGAGGGGCCTGCTCGGGGCTACCACCCACACCGAGGCGGTCGCTACGACAGCAAGGAGGACTGCAGTCCTTCTCCTAAACTGCCAGGCCCTTAGGTCTTTAGTAGGGCCATTCGCGCTGCCCTTTTCCTAGCCGGTTTCGACAACCAGCTAATCTCGCGAAATATAGCGGTGAGACCAACCCCAAACTCTGGCTTACCGATTATTGCCTAGCCTGCTAGCTAGGCGACACGGATGATGACCTGCTCATCATCCGCAACCTCCCCTTGCTCTTGTCAGCCTTAGTGCGAGCCTGGCTCAAGCACCTTCCTCCCTCACAAATCTACGACTGGCGCGACTTGGTTAGGATCTTCGTTGGGAACTTCCAAGGCACATATGTGCGCCCTAGGAATTCCTAGGACCTTAAAAGCTACCATCAGAAGCCGAACGAGTCTCTTTGAGACTTCATCCGGTGCTTCTCCAAACAGTGCACCGAGTTGCCCAGCGTCGGCGACTCGGAGATCGTCTAGGCTTTCCTCTCCGGCACCACCTGCCGAGACCTGGTTCGAGAGTTAGGTCGGAACGTGCCGCACACCGCTGCTGCGCTCCTTGACATTGCCACCAACTTTGCCTCGGGTGAGGAGGCTATCGGAGCCATCTTCCCCGATAGTGACACCAAGGGAAAACGGAGGGACGAGGCCCCCGAGGCCTCGGCCTCCCACCTCCCCAAGAGAAAGAAAAAGGGGCGCCTAGGGAAGTAGGAGATCCTAGAGGCTGATCTGGTCAGGGCCGTAGAATGCAAGAATCCCCGAGGCCCCAAAGGCCCTAGGCCTTTCGACGACATGCTCAAGAAACCATACCCTTATCACCAAGGCCCGGTCAAGCATGCCCTCGAGGATTGCTCCATGCTGCAATGTTACTATGCTAGGCTCGGGCTCCTCGACGACGATGCCAAGTAGAAGGGCACCGGTGATTGGGACAAAGACATGGACGACGGGTTCCCCGAGGTACGCAACGCCTTCATGATCTTCGGTGGACCCTCGGTGTGCCTTACGGCATGGCAACGCAAGAGGGAACGTCGAGAAGTCTTCTCGATCAAGGTGGCCACCCCCTAGTACCTTGACTGGTCTTGGGAGGCGATCACCTTCGATTGAGATGACCACCCTGACCATGTTCCGAATCCCAAGCAGTACCCACTGGTTGTCGACCCGATCATCGGCAACACCCGACTCTCCAAGGTGTTGATGGACGGAGGCAGCGGCCTCAACATCCTCTATGTCAATACCCTGGAGCTCTTGGAGATCGACCGGTCGAGGCTCCAAGGCGGCGTCGCCCCCTTCCATGGCATCATGCTAGGGAAGCGCACGCGACCCATCAGGCGCATCGACCTTCCCGTCTGTTTCGGCACTCCCTCCAACTACCGCAAGGAAGTCCTTACCTTCGAGATAGTCGGGTTTGGGGGAGCCTACCACGCCATCCTGGGGTGGCCGTGCTATGCCAAGTTCATGGCAGTACCCAACTATACCTACCTCAAGCTCAAGATGCCAGGCCCTAGCAGTGTCATCACAATTGAGTCCACATACGAACATGCATACGACTACGATGTTGAGTGCATCGAGTACGCCGAGGCTCTAGCGGAGGCCGAGACCCTCATCGCCCACCTCGACTAACTCAGTGGCGAGGCGCCTGACTCCAAGCGTCGTGTGGGGGCATTCGAGCCCACGGAAGCCATCAAACTCGTCCCGGTCGACCCCGCCTGCCCCGACGACCGGGCACTGAGGATCAGTGCCACCCTCGATATCAAATAGGAAGCCGTGCTCATCGACTTTCTCCGTGCAAACGCTGACATATTTGCATGGAGTCCCTCAGACATGCCAGGCATACCGAGGGAGGTCGTCGAGCATGCCCTGGACATCCGGGGCGGATCTAGACTGGTGAGGCAACGCCTGCGCCGCTTCGACGAGGAAAAGCGTAGGGCCATCGGTGAGGAGATACAGAAACTCTTGATGGCCGAATTCATCAAAGAAGTGTCCCACCTAGAGTAGTTGGCTAACCCCGTGTTAGTCAAGAAGAAAAATGGGAAATAAAGAATGTGCATAGACTACACTGGTTTGAACAAAGCCTGTCCAAAAGTCCCCTTCCCATTACCCCGAATCGATCAAATCATTGATTCCACTGCAGGGTGCGAGACCTTATCTTTCCTTGATGCGTATTCTGGTTACCATCAAATCAAGATGAAAAAGTCCGATCAGCTCGCGACTTCTTTCATCACACCATTCGGCATGTACTGCTACGTGACGATGCCCTTCGGCCTCAGAAACGCAGGTGCCACGTACCAGCGGTGCATGACCCAGGTCTTTGGCGACAACATTGGGCAGACCATCGAGGCCTACGTAGACGACATCGTGGTCAAGACTAGAAAGGCCGAGGGTCTCATCGATGACTTGAGGATAACCTTCAAATGCCTTAGAGAGAAGGGCATCAAGCTCAATCCCGAGAAGTGTGTGTTCGGGGTCCCCCGAGGCATGCTCTTGGGATTCATAGTCTCGGAACGCGGCATTGAAGCGAACCCAGAGAAGGTCTTAGCCATAACCAGCATGGGACCAATCAGAGACCTCAAGGGAGTACAGAGGGTCATGGGATGCCTTGCGGCCCTGAGCCGCTTCATCTCACGCCTCAACGAAAAAGGTTTGCCTCTATACCGACTCTTGAGAAAATCCAAGCGTTTTTCTTGGACCCCCGAGGCTAAAGAAGCTCTCGACAGACTCAAGAGGCTGCTCACAAATCCTTCCGTCCTAGTACCCCCGGCCAGGGACGAGGCCCTCCTGCTCTACGTCGCCGCAATGACCCAAGTGGTCAGCGCTGCCGTAGTGGTGGAGAGGTAGGAAGAGGGGCATGCTCTACCCACCCAATGTCCTATGTATTTCATCAGCGAGGTGCTCTCTGAGACCAAAGCACGCTACCCTCACATCCAGAAGCTAGTCTATGCCGTGGTCCTAGCCCGGCACAAATTGTGTCACTACTTCGAGTCGCACCCGGTGACTATAGTATCATCTTTCCCCCTGGGCAAGATAGTTCATAACCAGGAGGCCTCGGGCAGGATAGCTAAGTGGGTCGTCGAGCTTATGGGGGAAACCTTGACTTTTGCGCCTCGAAAGGCGATCAAGTCTCAGGTCTTGGTCGATTTTGTGGCTGAGTGGACAGACACCCAATTGCCACCTGCTCAAATTCGAACAGAGTGCTGGACCCTATACTTCGACGGATCCTTGATGAAGACCGGGGCATGCGCGGGTCTACTCTTCATTTCGCCCCTTAGAGTGCACATGCGCTACATGGTGCGGCTCCACTTTGCCGCCTCCAACAACATGGCTGAGTACGAGGCCCTCATCAACGGCTTGCAAGTCGCCATCGAACTTGGGGCACGGCGCCTTGACGTCCGAGGCGATTCGAGGCTCGTCATAGATCTAGTGATGAAGGAGTCAAATTATCTCGACCCCAAAATGGAGGCTTACTGCAAATTGGTATGTCACCTAGAAGACAAGTTCGACGGCCTCGAACTAAACCACGTCGCACGAAAATACAATGAGGCCGCCGATGAGCTGGCAAAGATGGCCTCGGCATGGGCCCCGGTCCCCCCGAACGTCTTCGCCAGAGACCTCCACAAGCCTTCCATTGACTACACCTCGACAACAGAGGGGGGCCCACCTGTGGAACCCATGGCAAAGCTCGACGCCCCCTCTGCTGCCGAGACCCCCCCGACCGAGCCCGAGATCAGGGAAGTCAACACCAAGCCTCTATAGACTAATTAGGACGTGGATTGGCGAATCTCGTTCCTCGATTGGCTTGAGCGGGGGGAGCTCCCTGATGACAAAATTGAAGCGCGATGGCTTGCGCGCTGAGCCAAGACCTACGCCCTCTACAATGACGAATTGTACAGGCGAAGTCCCTCAGGTGTCCTCCAATGATGTATCAGTTCCGAGGTGGGCCAAGCCCTGCTTTGGAACTTACACGCAGGCGCCTGCAAACACCATGCGGCGCCTCAGACGCTTGTAGGGAACGCTTTCCGCCAAGGGTTCTACTGGCCGATGGCGGTAGCCAACGCTACCAAGCTAGTACACTCTTGCGAAGGATGCCAGTACTATGCTCGGCAGACACATCTCCCGGCCCTGGCTCTACAAACCATCCCCATCATATGGCTGTTCACCGTATGGGGGCTCGACATGGTCGGGCCTCTGTAGAAGGCCCCCGGGGGCTACACCCATCTACTGGTATCAATCGACAAGTTCTCTAAATGGATCGAGGCTCGTCCGATCAATCGAATCAAATCCGAGCAGGTGGTGCTATTCTTCACTAACATTATCCACAGATTTGGGGTCCCCAACACCATCATCACCGACAACAAGACACAGTTCACCGGTAAAAAGTTCCTGACGTTTTGCGATGACCACCACATCCGTGTGGCCTGGTCGGCTGTAGGACACCCAAGGACCAACGACCAAGTAGAGCGTGCCAATGGCATGATCCTACAAGGCCTCAAGCCAAGAATTTACAACCGGTTAAAAAAGTTTGGCAAGAAATGGCTCGCCGAACTCCCATCGATCATCTGGAGCCTAAGGAACACTCCAAGTCGAGCCACGGGGTTCACGCCTTTCTTCCTGGTCTATGGGGTCGAGGCCGTCCTCCCCACCGACCTGGAATATGGTTCCCTGAGGCTACAAGCCTATAACGAACAAAGTAACTGCACCACCCGAGAGGACGCACTTGATCAGCTGGAGGAAGCCCGAGACGTCGCGCTACTACACTTGGCCAAATACCAGCAGAGCCTACGGCGCTATCAGGCTCGATGCGTCTGAGGCCGAGACTTGAAGATAGGCGACCTGGTGTTGAGGCTAGCACAGAGCAACAAGGGCCGCCACAAGCTGACCCCGCCATGGGAAGGACCGTACATCATCGCCCAAGTACTGAAGCCTAGGACCTACAAGCTAGCCAACGAGAAGGGCGAAGTCTTCACCAACGCTTGGAACATAGAACAGCTACATCGCTTTTATCCCTAAATTTCCAAGCATTGTATATGTCGTTTCTCGAAATACAATTAAAAAACGTTCTTTAGTTGGTCTAATTTTTCGAGAAACCCCCCGAGCCCATCGTAGGTCTCAACAACTTGATAACACTGCAAGGGAGACTCGGCTCTGCCTCGGCAGAACCAAGCCTCCCTTAGGGGCTAAATAGGGGACTCCCCCATAGGTCCCACGCACCATTCTTCAGTTGTTTTTCGCAAAAAATTCCTACGCCAAGACTCTAGCAGACTCTGACGAATCAATTGTAAAAACTCCTTGGACCAATGCCTGTTTCCTAAGCAAGAGGCCGGTAGAGCCGCGAGACGGCCTATGCCTCCGGGCTATGGCACTCCCTCACTACCTCTCGCCCAAGGGATGGCTTAGGCCCCAAGGGGGTGTTTTGCAAACAAAATCTAATCAGGAGCAACAGAGGGCAAAGGCTCAGAAATATAAGAAAAACAACTAAGAAACACAAATACTTCAGAAATAAAGGCCTCGACGGCCACAAGCATTATGATACAAAAATAACTCCTACTCTATTTTTACATAAGCCCCTAGGGCCCAGATCATGGCTTAGAGCCTTCAACATCGGCGGGTGGTAGGAGAGGAACCACCTCCTCTTCAAAGAGCGTTGCCAGCGTCGTGCCAGGGCCTTCCGTCGCCTCCATCAGCTTTGTGACCACCGCGTCCGCCTCCTCATCATCATCAGGCAGTACATACCCATCACTAATGGCCAGGAGGTCGACACCGACGTAGTGAGAAGAGATGATGGCCAGCGCGCGCTTGACACCCGTGTGTAGCGCCCCTCAGAGTCGCTCGCGTATATGGTTGCTCAGTGCGATCAAATGGCTCCCTAGGGAGCTGCCTGACTGAACCCCTTCAACCTCCAAGGCCTCGTAGGCAGAAAGGGCAGCATGTCTTAGCGCCTCGTGCTCCCCGATCTTTGTCTCGAGCACCGTCTGCACCGCGCTAGAAGCCTCAGCGGCCCAAGTGAGCTCCGCCTCTGACTCTACACCGTGAAAAATGGAATGAGGTCGAGCGAGGGAAAAAACAACCTAAGTTAGGGGTGGAAACCCATGGAACTCACCCTTGGCCTTCTGCTCCCAGCATCGGGTCTCGACCTGACAAGCCTTGGTCTTCTCCTTCTAGTGCAGGGCCTCAGCCTAGGAAGCCTCGGCCTCCTCCTTCAAGCACTGGGCCTCAACTCAAGAAGCCTCGGCCGTCCTGGAAGCTTCACTCCCCAGCTCTACGTCATGCAAGGGAGTTAGGGAGTGAACATAAGAAAAAGAAAACAAAATGAGGGGACTAAAACTCACCCTCGACCGTCCCCCTCCAAATTATAGCCTCGGTCCGCGAGGCCTCAGCTGCAGTAAGGGCCTCATCCAAGGCACCTTTCGTCAACTGGTGTGCCCTCTGTTCCGCCCCTAGCTGCACCACGTGAGCTGCGGCCAAGGCCATAGCTTCAACGGCTTGGCCCCTGAAGGCATCCCGGTCGCTGACCGTGTGGGTGAGCTCCTCCTCCAACTCCTTAACCCGCGCCGCCAGAGGGGCGAGTTGCGTCTGGGCCGTGGTCGCCTCAACCTTCATGTTGGCACAACGAAGGTGGAGGTCCTCTACCTCCACGCTCCGCGCCGATAGGAGCTCGTTGGCGCTGGCAAGAAGGTCCTTCTACCGCTAAAGCTGGTCCCAGACGCCCCTCTCTCGCTAGAGAAAGACCGACTTCCCAAGCGACCGGGTCTCGAGCTCCTGGGGAAGCAGAACAAGGGTCATTGGTTGCAACGAAACTAGAAAAGGACAACGTCACGCGAGAAAGGAAAATACGAACCTAGGCGACTCCGGGCAGTTCGTCGGCCACCACAGACAGGGCCGTCCATAGCGACCGCTCCACTAGCTAGCGATATTGCTCGAAGGTGCCCCAGCACCCGCCTTTGGCTACGTCCTCGAGGGCGAATAGAGGTTCCCCCTCAGGGTCATCCTGGCTCCGCCACAGTACTCGCGGGTGATCCTACCCGCGAGGCTCGGGTCGCGCCTGCACGAGGGCCGAGCTTCCCTTGTCCAAGACCGGCGCCAGCTGTTCCACGGCACCAGCATCCTCGGCGTCGACCACCTCCCGTGCTCGGGAAGTATCGTCGGAGGAGATCGGATAGACCTCCGCCTCCCGGGCGCTCTCCCACAACAACGGCGGGCCCTAAAGCAAGGACGCCACCGAGGCCTCCGCCGCCTGCATCTCCGCCTCCTGGACAGATAGCCTCGCCACCATCACGATGGCCTTGGTGATCTCGGGGGCTCTGGCCTCTACAATTATGGCCTCGACGGTCTCGGGGGCTTCGGCCTCCGCCATCGTGGCCTCGGCAGATGTAGAGACACCGACCATGGCCACTGCGGTCTCGACGGTCGTGGGCACCATGGCCTCCGTCGCCTCAGCCTCAGAGACCCTGGGGGCCTCGACAACCAAGGGCACGCCGGTCCCATCTGACTTGTGAGCCTCGCCCCCACGAGGCGGAAGCGCTCCCTCCCTCGTCTGTGTAGGGGCCGCCTCGGTAACCCCTCCTTGGGCGGCCGGCCCCCTTGGGTCGACCCTCGCCGACGCCGCGCCGCGTTGGATAGCGGCCTGTGCCTCCGCCACCCAGTGGGCAGAGGAGCCGGGGCTCGCCTTTAGCGCCTTAAGGGGCGCCAAGGGGAGCTCGTCCGTAGGCCGCTTCCGACTAAGGAAAAATAACCTACAGGGTCAGCACGAGACCAAAAAGGCGAACGTAATGCACTATGACCCTGCCAAAAATACACTAACCTTGAACGGGGCGGCAACCGTTTCGCCATGGCGAACCTCGTCTGCAACGGTGGAGGCGGCGGCAGAGGCGTCGCCTCCGTATCCATCGGTGCTAGTCGGTCCTCAATGGACCCCGGTGCCCCTTCGGTCCTCTGCGGGGGCGATGGCGTCGTCTCCACCGCCACTCGCTCCACCATGGCCGCCGAGCCCACCGGGCTAACGGCGCGTTTGCCCAACGCCCACGCCTCGGGCGTGTCGGCCTTGGCCCCGGAGCGGGCAACCGCCAGCCCTAGGTCCGCTTCTCCTCCTCCTCCCAAGAGTGCTGGGCTGCTGGCCAACGCCCCGGGCACCACCTCCACTATGTCAGGAAGGTGGTCCAGGGGACCTCGCCCTGCCTCGCCCCCATCATCCCTGTCCGAGGCCTCCATCGACAGTGACATCGATGGGGATTCCTTTAGTGGGAGACCCTCCTTCCTTTGTTGACGGTGGTGCTTATTTAGCTCCTCATGCGCGAGGAGTTGCTTCATGCGCTTCACCGCCTTGGCGTCTTTCCGTTTTTTCTGTGCGTCGGCGTGCACGTGGTTGATCGCCTGCCGCCTCGCGTCCTCGGGAACGGGCGGAGGAGAGGAGCGCACGTCCCTCATCCCCTACAGGAACGACGGACGCACATAAGGAAACAAGGGGTAAGGGGAGATTGAGGAGGCTCAGAGGCTATAGCGGCATGCGACTTACCAGTGAAAGGATCTCCTGTGATGGCCGCATCGCGATAGGGGTCAAGTTGCCATCCCTCAGCTTCGCCTCTATCGTCTCCCCCACCTGACGAAGAATTTCCTCGTCGGAAAGGGTAGAGGAGGACATTTGGGTGCCCTCAATGGGCTCACCTAGCTTCATCTCGAACAGCCGCCACCACCGAGCCATCAGTGGCAACACCCTCCGACGGTGGAAGGCGGCCATGACCACAGCCACGGTAAGACCGTGGCCCCATAGCCTCGCCAACCCATCCAGAAGCAGCTACAGCTTGGGCTAGTTGTCCTTCGAGACGCCATAGTTCCATCTCTCTAGGCAACTCTCCACAATCCGCCCAGGGTAAGGGGGAAGTCCTCCGTCATCGTTGCAGAGGTAGAACCAACTCGTGTACCACCGGCGATTGGAGGACACGAGTTGGGCTGGGATGTAGAGGTGCAGGCGGTTCTGGCGCACCTAGAGAGTGCAGCCGCTAGCCCTCGTCGCCTTCCTCTTACCCGACATGCCCGTCGGCTTGGTAGTATGCCTCGCTCGAAATAGGTGGAGCCACAACTTCCAATGGGGAGCAATCCCCAAATACCCCTTGTAGACGGCAACAAAGATAGCCGCCTGAGCGATGGAGTTGGGATTGAAGTTGTGGAGCTCCACGCCGTAGTAGTGCGGGAGCGCCCGCATGAACCGATCCATCGGGACGCCGAGGCTGCGCTCGTGAAAGGAGACGAAGCTCACGACATAGCCGTCATGAGGCCTCGGCTCCGGCTCGCCGTACGGAGCAATCCACTCTGGCCTGCTGGGGTCTATCACCGGGCGAAGGAGTCCACTGTCGACAAGCGACTGAAGCATCTCCTCGGTGACATCTGACGGGTCCCAGGGGTCCACCTCGACAACGACGATGTCGCCTGCCATGGGTGCGATGGAGGAATTGGGTGCGGCGATGAGTTTTTTCTCTCTCTCCCACGCTCTCGCTTTTTCTCGCTTTCTCCCTAGGCTCGCTCTTTTCTCCTCTTCTTCCCGACAAGGAATGCTCTAGCGGTGGCTCGACAGAGGTAGTGCTAATGCAGGCAAGGAAGACGAGGAGGGGCGGGACCCTTTGGGCATTTATGCAGGGAGGAGGCGAAACGAACGGGCGATGAAATCGGGGAGGTTTCCCCCCCCCCCCAATCCAGCGCAGTTAACTACGAGCCGATTTCGCCGGCCCACGCGCCCATGCCTCCCACATTAAATGTGAGGACAGTTACATCCCATCCACCATGTCACGCTCGGCCACTACGACAGCATGCGTCGTTTCGCCTCCCCATGAAACCACCTCAAAAGGCGTGCCACCCGTTGCCAAGCCAATAGGGAAGATATTCCCCGCGGCCTATTCCTTTCGTATGAAGGAACCAGGCTCTGAGCCTATTACGATCCAGGGTTTCGAAGGCTGGGCCCCAAAGGGTTTCGATAGCCGCCCCAGGATAATAGAGTCAGGGACGACCGTGGGCGAGCCTATACGGGGCCAAGGCCCAAGCAAGCGAAACGCTTGGAACGCCCAAAGTCATGTCCGAGACCGGAGAAAAGTCTCCGAATGGGATCCCACCGTAGGGAGGCACCGAGCCACTGAGGCCTAGTGAACGGCCTTGGCACCCACTAGAGAAATCCTCTGGTACTCTTGGAGTGTGTCTCTAGACCGCTAGCCGTCCCCTAGCGAACGGGGTATGGGCCTCCACTCGGACTACCCGATAACAGCTCACCGGAAGTGCCACCGCTCGTGCCCATTGAGGGTAGCTAGGCACATTCCACCCCTCCTTCCAAGCAAAAAGAAAGCGTGAGGGTCACACAAAAAGTCAGGGGAACCCCCGACGGCCTTCTCGTTCTATGCAGAGGCTAAGGGGCTCTTCCTACAACCTTGCCGAGACCCAGCGACCCCGGCTCGCACTCAAAGGGGCTCGGCAAAACAAACCCTCCTTCCGAGCGAAAAGGAAGCGTGAGGGTCGTACAAAAAGACAGGGGAGCTCCTGATGACCCTCTCAACCTATGTAGAGGCTAGGGGGCTCTTCCTGCAAATATGCCGAGACCCCACAACCTGGGCTCGCGCCCAAAAGGGGCCTCGACAAACAAACCCTCACGCGTGAGGGGCGTATAAAAAGCCAGGGGAACTCCCGACGGCCCTCTTGCTCCACGCAGAGGCTAGGGGCTCTTCCTACAACCTTGCCGAGACCAGAATGGGCTCGGCAAACAAACCCTCTGTCCGAACGAAAAGGATATGTGAGGGTCGGATGAAAAAGTCAGGGGACCCCCAACCGCCCTCTTGCTCCAGGCGGAGGCTCGGGGGCTCTTCTTGCACCCAAGACCAAGACAAACGGTCCCAGCCCACGCTAGAGGTTTAATTACAAAACACGATAAAGGGCACCGAGCTCGTTACAGTCTAGGGGTTCGAAGGCTGGGCCTCCAAGAGGTTTCGACAGCCACCCCAGAGCAATAGAGTTAGGGACGACTTCGAGGCAAGCCTACGAATGGCCTAGGCCCGAGCAAACAGTCGCTCGGGGTGTCCTAAGTCATGTTCGAGACCGGCAGGGAAGTAGCCGAATGGGATCCCACCGTAGGGAGGCACCGAGCCACCGAGGCCTAGCAAACGGCCTTAGCACCCACTAGAGAAACCCTCTGGTGCTCTTGGAGTGCGTCTCTAGACCGCTAGCCGTCCCCTAGTAAATAGGGTATGGGCCTCCACTCGGACTCACCTGATAACAGCTCACCGGAAGTGTCCATGCTCGTGCCCATCGAGGGTAGCCTGGCACATTCCACCCCTTCTTTCGAGCGAAAGGAAGCGTGATGGTTGTACCCAAAGTCAGGGGGACCCCTAAGGAACCTCTCGCTCTGTGCAGAGGCTAGAGGGCTCTTCCTGCAGCCTTGCCGAGACCCCCGCAACCCGAACTTGCGCTTATGGGCTCAGCAAATGCGATAAAAAGGCTACTCGCTTAAACATGAAAGTGAAAAAAGCCCCTGGAGGAGTAACTCCACTCCTCCAGGGCCTTGGGGGCTACACCCAACGGGTGCGCTCGCGCGCACCCACCAGAACCTCAAGAAACAAAACCCAACTCCTATGGGGGCGGGTATAAACCAAGCCTCGGCAAACCCTCCGGGAGAGTGCACGCACTCCCCTAGAGGCTCAGGGGCTACTGTCGGGTACCTTAGAACAGAGTACCCTGAGCGAACAATCAAAGGGGTCACTTAAGTCTCGTCAAAAAACAAAGCTAGAAGGTAAGCCGTGGGCCCCTCACCCACCACGTCCAAGCCCACCAGGCCCTCCGCCTCGCCTCGAGCCTCGCGTAGGAGGTCTCGGCGTCTTGATGCAATCTCCGCCTCGCGCGAGGCTCTCCACAGAAGGCCTCGGCAGGGAACACGATCTCCGCTTCGCGCGAGGCTCTCCACGGAGGGCCTCGGCAAGGGGTGCCTTCTCTGTATCGTGTGAGGCTTCTCACGAAAGGCCTCAGCAAGGAGTCCGATCTCCGTCGCGCGTGAGGCTCCGCTCTCCGTCTCGCGCGAGGCCTCATTCCCCATATCACACGAGACCAGCTTATCCATAGTCCATCACCCCCGCCTTGGCCGGTCTTCCCGACAACACGTCGTGTCTCATTAATACTTCAACCACTCCCGCAATCTCCGCCAGATGAGGGCTCGACACCACAGAATGGCCGATGGGACCTGAGGTCACATCAGCACCATACCGGCCGGGGCAGGGCACGGCGGGGATTACCAGCCACTGTGTTCTGATGCTGTGCCCACGATTAGCGCCCACACTGCACTGTGTCCCGCCATCCCCACCTCGAAAACAACATCGCACGGACAACTTGTCCCGGGACATCACCGCCTCCAAGCCGACGTACCAGATCAGCCACCCACTCGGGGCCTCGGCACTGTGCACCAAGGTCTCAGCTATCTTGGGGATCGTGCCCACTGAGACCCCCCATTGCGGTGCAGCCTCAGCACCGACCAAGCCTCGGCCTCGCGCACAGTCCATCCACAGCGGTTTGCACGTCCACCGCTGCACCCGCTTTGAGACAGTCCTAGGGCTCTCACAATGCATAGGATCAGATGGGACTAGCACGCCGCCCCGGTGCTCCAAGGATGGACCACATCGACGACCACGTTGCCACAGGAACAGGCCACAGGGCTCGGACATGCCGCCCCTGTTGGCACGACGCCGTATAGTTAACACATGTACTATCCTTGTCTTCCCTTCAACTATAAAAGGCGAAGACTTGGGCTGCTTAGAAAGGGGGAACACATTGTAACACACGCACACATCACAGTCGCCTGAGAGCAACGTCTTAGATGGCCCATACGACGCCTTGCCGAGACCTGTGACTAGCTCCCTCTCTCCCCTAGCTTGTAACCCCCTACTACGAGCACTTTGGTACAAGGAATACAAGATCGATCTCTTAGACTGGACGTAGGGCATCGATTGCCTGAACCAGTATAAACCTTGTGTCTCTTTGCATCACTATCCGGAATCGGGAGCACGCAGCTCAAATTCACTAGTTGGTTGAGGACCCCCCGGTCTGAAACACCGACATGTGGACTCTGTGGTCTAGGAATTCATCGTCATGGTACTACTCCTCCCTCCCTCCCTTAGACTGACTCCAACAACGGGAACCCAAACCTGAGACCCATTTTCACATTTTAGGTAACGCACAATGAAAATGTTACGTACCCATACCTTCACCTCTACAACGGAGGCCCCAAGCCCCAAATCTCTCCTCTCATTCTGTACTGCTCTCCCAACCACGCGGAGACAGCGGCGCAAGCAGTGCCGGCCCTAAGGGTAGGCCACGAGGTGCGACGGCCAAGGGCTCAAGTGGAGGAGGAGCCCAAGTCCATGTATACAAACACTCATGTCCTATAGTCTATTAGGCATTAGCAAACTAATAAGAAGAGAGACATAGAACTGGCTAGACGGTCCAAAAAGACAACATTGATATTTCTTTCCTAGTTTTCTTTCCCCACGGCCCTTGGATAGAGAGAAGGCGAGGAGTCACGCTGCACACAACACACTCTAATCGTGAGTTCAGGACGTGCGCCTTATACGCGCGGAGCTGCGCGAGCCGCACCGCGATGAAGAGCTAGACTACCGGAGACACGGACACAGCCATGAGGACGGCGACCAGGCAGGGCTCCACGACGACGACATCTTGATTCTTTGCTTCTTATGAATTGCAATCACCGATTAGTTGTTTAAGCCCAAGGTATTTTTTTCTTTTTATTTTTAATCCAAATTAATTATTTATATAGTATTTCAGACTTCTAGTACTTTGTACCCATATAGTCATATTTTTCTTCTAATTTACATGTTAGATTTTTATAGTGTTATCTAAGAAACATTTGTCATGGGTGAGAAAAGAAAACGAATATATTATTTTTTAATCTACATTATTCCTCGATAATTATCATACATCTACAAATATATTCCTTAATCTATATTGTTCCTCAATAATTATTAGACATGTTAAATTAAAAATATGTTATTGAATTTGCTTTCATTTTGCAAGTAAAATTAGCGCCCATATATTATAAGATTTTATACATGGTCAACAGGGGCCGACGAGATCGCCGGAGGGCCCTTAAAATCCTAGCACCGGCACTGGGCGCAAGCGAGCGCAGCGGTGGCGGTCGGCGAGCGCGGAGCTAGCGCCGCGAGCGAGCGCACAGTGGCGAGCGCGGCTTGGGCGGCGAGCTCTCCCTCCCTTCCCGCCCAGCAGAGGCCCCGCCGACGAGCTCTTGACCCGCGGCCGGCGAGATCTAGGCGTGCGCGGTGGTGGCCCCCCGGATCCAAGCGACGGTGGCCCTGGGCGAGCGCCCCCTCCCCTGGTGCGGCGGCGCCCACCACCACAGGCGAGCAAGCGCGGACGCCAGATGAGCGCACGCGGCGCACGAGCACGGGCGAGCGGGGTCGGCACAGGCGCGGCGACGCTGCCGCCGTTGGCGAGCGTTGCCGACACGAGCGAGCGCGGACGAGCGGGGCCGGCGGCATGGCCGGTGCGGGAGCGGGCCACCTCGGACGCGAGCGGTGCCGACGCGAGCGAGCGCGGACGATTTGCGTAGCGAGGAGAGAGGCGATGTTTTTTTGCGTATCGTTCGGTCTGGTAGGCAAAATGGGTCACGTGTTTGGGTCAGCCGTTGGAGGTTGTTTTCGGATAGGCAAAGCACCGTGGGACGTATTTTGGGTTTGCGTCTCGGCGTTGGAGACGGTCTTAGTAAGGTCTGATTGGATATAAGGGTTACTTACTAGATAGCTAAAAATTAGTTTAAATTATTAGTTTTAATACATCTAAATAGAAGGACTACTGGATTGATTAATTTTTTAGACAAGTCTTCAACTAATTGTTAGCCAATTAGTTATCCAACCATATCTAATTTAGATTAATTTTTAGTTGGCTATCGAATCATAGCTAATTTGGATCAATTTTTTAGCTCAACTCATGTGTATTCAAATATGTCCTAAATGTGGTTCTCACCTTCCAAGAAATTAAATGTACTTGACTTTAATCATATATATATATAAATTATTAGTATTAGAGTATAGGTAGATCATGAAATCTATTTATAATAAAGTTATTTAGAAATATAAATAATTCTAATATTTTTTTATAGATCTAACAATTTTTTTAAAAAAATTACCAGCACAAATACCGTAATGACATTTTAAAAGGATCCGAAAAAAGTACATCATAACAAGAGGTTTGATGTCTGGCTGTTACCAAATGCGGCTAACTAGCATCTTGGAGAGTCTTTTTAAAAACTCACATTTTAAACGTATATTTTTTATTTTATGGTCCAAAATTTAGTTAGCCAAAATTAAAGACTAAAATTTTAGACCATTTTAGTCACTTGAGTGGTCTAAATTTTTTTAAGGTTGGCTAAACTTTAGACAACACTTTAGATCTATTGTTAGAATCTCAAGAGTTAAAGTGGTCTAAAATTTAGTTATCAGATTCAATACGAGATCTAAGTCATCACTAGGAGAGCCATTTGAACAAAAAACGCTCTTGATATCTTTCTGTCATCCAATAGCTTCTCTATATCTTGTATGCATTCTAAAAAATCAACCACACGCTCTATCTTTGTCCAGCAAGAAATCTAAAATAGATGATGTTTATATTTAGAGATCTAATTACATCAGTTGTTTGATTTTTTTTGCTAAAAACTAGGGAAGGATATAAAATGACTTTTTAAGTTACTCTTAGTTTCAACATTCTCATTTTTTTAAAGAGTTAAATATTTTTAAATTTGACCATATATATAATAGATTATTAATATTATGATGTATAATATGTATTATATTATTAAACTAACCATTGAATATATTAAAAAAACTTATTTAAAGATACAAACATTACTAATATTTTCTACTAATTAGTCAATTTAAAAAATGATCAGACAAAATCCTAGACGACTTTTTTTTTTTGAAAATGGAGGGAGTACGCCTTTATGACAAATCATGCATCCAACTCTTAAGTTCGGCAAGAGAACGGAGTTTGGAAAGAACACAACAAACCTCTACCACTTCAAATTTAGTAAGAAATAGGAGAAGGCTAGCAAACAGTTCTGAATAAAATCAGCGAGACATGTGTTTTGGTTGGTGGATAAGTCTTTACTGGTAAGCCTGGGCACGAAAAACCAAGAACCATGAATCGAACCTAATCGGAACTGAAATTGAAGTAACCGAAATCGAAATATTTGGTCCCAAATTCCTAGAAACCAAAATTATTACGGTTAATTCGGTTCCAGCACTCGGTTAACCGAATTTACCTGAAATAACTGAATTAAGCTGTTGGACCTCTTGTTTTTTTTACTGCAGGCTTGAATATTGCTCTATGCTTGAATATTTGAGAGAATAATAACATATATGTGTTGTACTGTTGTTTTATGCTGCATTGATGTTTAAATTGTCCCTTTTGACTGCATGAAAATCAGGCAAAATGCTGCCGAAATTTACAATTGAATGTGTTGTTTCTTGGTTCTTAAAAAATTCGGTTCCATCGGTTCGAATCGAAAGTAAACCGAATTAACAAAAACAAAAATTCCTCGGTTCTGTATTTTCAAAGTAACCAATCAATCCTTTCTTTCCATGTAACCAAATTAGCTGAAGAACCGAACTGATCGGTTTTGATTAACCGAACGCCCAGACTAATTTACTAGCACGACTGGGCGCGCTGACGAAGCGCCCTTGATGAACAGTAAAATTTTTTAGAATTCGGCTGGGCAGTGTTTGCACAGTAAACAAAAAGGATTTAAAATTTTGTTAAACATTGTTTGCGCAGTAATTGAAATATTTTTAATTCGGATGAACACTGTTTGCACAGGGATGGAATATATATAATTCGGATGCACAGTGTGCTACAGCGCAGGGCGCCCGGTTTACAAAATGGTGAGACCATTGTACAGTCTGAATTCAAAGCCTTCTATGTATAAAAGTATTCAGAAAATATTTCTTCAGAGTTTGGAGTGAGGGTATCAGAAAACCTCCTTGAAGAATTTATAGCTTATTCGTTTGCTCGTATCTAGTTTATAAATCATGATTTATCAGTTAATAAATAATATTTTTTTCTCACACCAAATCAACCAATAATACTTACGGCCATGTCTTATAGGTTAAACCAACCCAAACGACGGGCGTTGGTTGATCTCATGTTGCAACCTTTACTGAAGCTGAGAAGCACATGAGTTTCTTTTTTTTATTATTACTTTGATTTGATGGGAGGAGGGTAGGGGCGATTATTTTATTTGTTTTTTTAAAGGCAGCTGGGTGCGTGGTTGGTGTGGCCGGTGTCCATTAATTCCACGATGAAACAGTGCTCAAACAGTACCTGAGAGAGCTGCGATTTTCTTGTGCATGAGGGTTATATATATATATATATTATATCTTATTATTCTTAAGGTTTATTATCCTAGGTAGGTTTATTATACCATTTGTTTATATAATGTACTACTGCCTCCGTCCCAAAAAGAATACAATTCTAGCACATTCGACGTGTTCGCTGGTTGGTTTCTGGGCTGATTTGGGCTGACGGGTGCTGGTTTGTTGTAAGAGGAAAACACTGTTGTCTGGTTGAATAAACCTGACTGAAACCAACAAGCCAACAGGGTGATTGTCACATTTTAGTACATTAAGTTTGATCAATTATAGATAAAAAAATATCCATGTTTATGATACCAAATAAATACCATCAGATTAATTACGATATATATTTGCATAATAAATTAATTTAAAGCCATAAATTTGAATATTATTCGCTAAAAACTTGATCAAACATGAACCATTTTTTATGGCACGCAACCCATAGTTGCATTCTTTTTAGGATGGAGGTATTCGGCCGATGGTTTTTACGGCTGATAAACCGACCGACGTTGTTTTGTTGTGATAGAAAAACACTATAACATAGCTGATAAACCGGGCCAATAAATTGAAGCGAACAGCGTGTTGTTTCAATTATTTGAAACCAAAATGTTTCGCTGACCATTGGCAACGTAACGCCCACGGAAAGAATAAAGAAGGAAAAATAAAAATAAAAAGAGAAAGAAAGAAATATCAAAAAGAGAAATTGCAAAAAGAAAATGAAAAAGAAGGCCCAGGAGAAGGCCCGCGGGCTGGCACTCCGCCTGGGCCGAACAACCGACTGTACTGCCGCCGTCCGCCGCGCGCCGCTTTCGTTTAACTTCACCCCGCGTGCGCGCGCGCTTGATCGCTTTCTTCCCCCACATCCCCAATTCCCCATTCACGATTCACCATCACCCGCGTGCTCGGTGCTCTCTCTCTCTCTCTCTCTCTCTCTCTCTCTCTCTGCGAAGACTGGGTGTGGGCTACCGCCGCCGCCCTACGCCAGGTGCCGAGGCCTTCGTCGGTCCCTTCTCCGGCGACGAGCACCCATCAGGTATTCCCACCCCTTCTCTTCCCTTCCTGCCCTGCGATTGTGCGAAACCGAGCACCCAAACCCTAAGCTATTTGGCTATTTGATGCCTACTAACTTTTCACCCATGTCCTCGTATTGGGTCCGCCACCGTTGACAGGATGCAGAAGCTATCGGGTCTTAGGAGTCTCGAGGGGTTCCGATCCCTTGCTGGATCCGCCTCGACGGCCATGAAGGCCGCAAACCCCAGGCCCTCCCCGGATACTGGGGGTACTTCGTATGGGAGCTTCGCCAATCTTAAGATCACAGCAGGTTCTGATTTCGTTTTTGCCTCCACTTTGGTTTGACAAGCTACATTAATCTATGTGTCATTACTGATTTCTCTTAGAATTTTTGTTTGGTTGCAGAGAAACTGGTCAAGGAGCAGGCTTCAGTGAAGACTGATCTAGAAATGGCGGTATGATTTCTCAACATTTTGCAACGTTTTTGCCTTATGGTGGAACTTTACTGGCTCAATATATAGCTCGTATGATTCGATTGCATAAATTGGAATCATTCCTGAAGTTTACCCCGGTTGTTCAAAGTCGAAGCCTGCACTCTCTATAGTTAGTCTGCAGCTCGTGATTTTACTCTCTCTTTGCAGTGTTTCCCTTGTTTATTTCCCTGAAAGTTACATATATATTTTGTGTTGAGTAATTTGACCTTTGGTATGTTGGAATTGGATATTGTGCCTTTTCAGTATCACCGGAGTCACTCTCATTTGTGTAAAAAAAAGGATCACTCTAATTATTTTCTGGATGCATGTACTCTTTGAATTCATATTTTTCCTGTGAAAGAGCTCTGAACATTGCTCACTTGCAAAATCTGGGAAGTCCACCTTCCCATTTGTCACTGTTTTGTTCTGTATGTTCTTCTTTTGTGCTGATCCTGAACTTAACTAGATAAGAGACATTGCCTCTTAGGAATCTATTATGTGTTTTAATAAGAAACATCTGTTTGGTGCGGATAGTGCTATTAAATTCAGAGTGACACAGTATATGGCATTGCTCAGTTACCTTTCATGTTGCAAATGTTCTGGTGCAATAGGTTAAATTGGCTCAAGTGTGAAGTGAGTTTATACTTTATAGGCATGTATCATTGTTTTTCTACACCAACTATTATTTTGGTCTTCGTCAATATTTCTTATTACTGATGCATATCGTTTTATATGAATTCAGCATGTCAAATTGAGAAGAGCAACAGAACAGATAAACCTTTTAGAGGGAAAACTTCAACAAGCTGTGAATGAAAATGCAAAGCTTAAGGTGAAGCAGACTGAAGATTCGAAGCTCTGGCAGGGATTAGATTCGAAACTCTCCTCAACAAAGACCTTGTGTGATCAACTGACTGAAACACTGCAGCAGCTCGCTAGTCAGACAGAACAAGGTAAGTTATGGTGACATTTACTTTGCCCAACTGTTGTTCAAATTTGACTGGTCACTGGTGAAACAATACACTTACAGCTGAGGAAGATAAGAAGTTTTTTGAGGAGATGCTTGGGAAGAATTCCAAAGATCTGGATGAATTCAACTGCCTGTTGCGTGGTTTATCAACAAAACTGGAGGATGCGGAACAAAAGATAATTTCAGGTTGGTCGGTCTCTGAACAATCCACAACCAGCACAAGTTAATGGAGATCTGTTTAGAATCAACAACTTAGTGACCTTATACTATAAACTGCGCATATGTTCTGTACCTTTGCGTACACTGATATGATACATTAATATTGGTTCT
This sequence comes from Miscanthus floridulus, assembly GCF_019320115.1. Lineage (NCBI taxonomy): Eukaryota > Viridiplantae > Streptophyta > Magnoliopsida > Poales > Poaceae > Miscanthus > Miscanthus floridulus. The sequence continues at coordinate 50,382,538 of NC_089590.1, forward strand.
CCCTCCTGTCACATTTTGGCGTTGCATCACTTGCTCCACAACCTTTTGATCATTCCTTTGATGAATGGTGGAGAAAAGTTGATAATGCTGCTAGTGGAGATCTGAGGAAGGGTCTGAATTCTCTAGTCATTCTGGGAGCCTGGAGCATTTTGCGGCATAGAAATGACTGCGTTTTCAATGGTGCAACCCCAAATGTTAATATGGTTCTGGCTTTGGCAAGGGAAGAGGCCCATTGGTGGAGCCTGGCAGGGGCAAAAGGGATCTCCCTTCTCACTGCCGGAGGAGCAGCCTAATGGGCTGCTGTAGTTGTTGCGTCGTCCTTTTGTTTTAACCGGTGATTTAGTTTCCATGTACTAGTGTGTGGTGTGTGTGGGTTTGGGTCTATGTATGACTCTCTTCTTCTATTAATACAATGATACGCAGCTCTCCTGCGTGTTCGAGAAAAAAAATGATACATTAATATCTGAGTAAACAATAATCTGCAATGTTCTAAGTGTTTCTGAAATAATGTGACAATAAAGTCTCTTGTCCTGTTAATTTTAGGGCGACAGGAGATGTTGCAGATCAAACAAGAGAAAGAAGAGATGGATCAAAGTTACAAGGAACGACTGTATTCAAATGATACTACGATAAAGGAAAAAGGTATAAGTTAAATTTTCTGTAACAAATGATGTGTCAGAATTGGTATTGGTCATATAATTAAACTGCATCAATAGGATACAGGAACAAAGTAGCTGGGAATGGGCAAGTAGTAGAAAAGTAGAAATGTGATGAATAAGTCCATAAAATTGCTGACTTCTTTGGTTCCTTTTTCTATTCATTTTAATATCCCACTTGTTTCATTCCCAAACTGTGGTGGGAGTTTGAGGAAATGGAATACGATATTTCATCCAGTGGTTTCCACTTTGAGGTGTGCCTAACATGCAACAGTATTAACCTGAATAATATAACTGAACTTATATACGCAGATTCCCTCATCAAGCAGTTGGAGGGTTCAGTTGAGGAAAATAAATCCCGCTTGATATGTCTTGACTCCCGCTTGCGATGCATGGAGCAAGAGCTGAAACTAAAAGATGATGTTTGTACGATTGTATCAGCCTGAAAGGAAACCTAGCAAGCAGTGAAAGTGAAAAGAACAGCTTGGAGCTTATGAATAAGGGACACATTCTGGAAATTAAACAACTATGCCAGGACAATACGGATCTTAAGGAATTGCTTAGCAGCTTCATGGTTAAAGTAACTGAGCTAGATAAAGAGCATGCCTCTGTGTCAAGTCATGTGTCTAGGCTAATTTCTGATGGATAAGTCTCATGTGTGGCTGGTCTTTGTGGGGCTGTGATACTCACATGGTCCTTGTGGCTGTTTTTCTGTTTTTAGGACAGCATCTTAGACTAGAGGACAATATCTTAGAGGACAACATCTTAGACTAGAGGACAACATCTTAGCTAGGACAGCATATTAGCATCATAGACTAGCATCTTAGACTAGCATCTTAGCATATGCTTGGCTGGCTAGCAGCCTATAAATATGTAACCCCAACCCCTCAGGTTGGTATGGCATTTGTGTGAGCTTGTGTGAGAAATAGACAAGAAAATTGCCCCAACTCCTAGTGTCATCCTCTCTCGATGAGAGTAAGAATTCTCCTACTACCAAGAGTGAGAATTCAGCGACTAACAACTGGTATCGGAGCCGTATTATCCTGTAGCCTGAGCATCTCTTGCTCATCTTCTCTCCTAGCCCCACAACAGCCCCAGCTGTTGGCAGCACCAGCTCCTCCGGCCGCTCCTGTTCACTCCTCCCCCGCGCAGACGAGCAGCAGCTCGTCTGAAGCAGCCCTCTCCCCACGCAGCAGTCCCCCGGTAGCGCGTCATGTCCGCAGGGCAGTCTTAGCGCTCCGTCGCCTCGAGCACGCGGCGTCGGCAGGAGGCCGAACTTGCCGCGGCAGAGGAACGCGAGCGAGCGGCGGCAGAGACCGCTACGGCGGCGGCAAGGGCGTCGAGGCTGGCAGCGGCGGAGCTGGCAGCAGCCAGAGTGGAGGCGGAAGCAGCGGCGGCGGCGAATGCAGCGCGTGCGGCGGCGGCGGAGGTCGAGGCTCTGCGCGGCAGCATCGGCAGCTCCATTTCCGCTGACGACACCGCCGACGCGGACCTCGAGCTGCTAGAGAGGGAGGCAGCGCGAGCGCGGGCGGCGCAGTGGGCAGCCGCGCACGTCCACGAGCGTGGCGGCAGCCCAGACAGGCGCGGACGCGCTGGCGGCGCTCCTGGAGGAGGCGCGCACGGCGGTGGCGCTCCTGGGGCAGCCGCGCACGCCCACGAGCGCGGCGGCAGCCCAGACAGGCGCGGACGCGCCGGTGGCGCTCCTGGAGGAGGCGCGCACGGCAACGGTGGCGGACGGGTCGATGGAGAGCGCGGCCTTCACAGGCAGCGTGGCTCTCTCTCCCCGGATCGGTACCGACGGGTCGATGGAGAGCACGGCCTTCACAGGCAGCGTGGCTCTCTCTCCCCGGATCGGTACCGTGGTTACCACGGGCTCCAGGCCGTTGTCAGAGACGTTGGTCCCGGCGGTGAGTGGCCTACCCTCACCAAGACCAACTACGTCGAGTGGGCTGCGGTGATGAGGGTAAAGCTCCAGGTGCGGCACATGTGGGAGGCAGTCCGGTACGGCGACGTCGACTACGACCCAGATCGACGGGCGCTGGATGCTCTCATCGCTGCAGTCCCGCCCGAAATGCAGTTCTCGCTTACCAGCAAGCGGACTGCCAAGGAGGCTTGGGACGCCATCGCTGCGGCACGCATCGGCAACGACCGCGCCCGCAAGTCCACACTGCAGGCACTTCGCAAGGAGTGGGAGAACCTGGCCTTCAAGCCAGGTGAGGACGTTGATGACTTTGCTCTCCGTGTCAACACTCTGTTGCAGAAGATGGTGCAGTTCGGCGACGACACCTACGGCGAGGAGAGAGCTGTCGAAAAGCTCTTCTGCTGCGTTCCCGAGAAGTATAAACAGATGGCTCGCTCGATCGAGTCTCTGCTGGATCTCTCCACGATGTCGATCGAGGAGGCGATAGGTCGCCTCAAGGTCGTTGACAGCGATGAGCCACAGTCCCTCTCGGGGCCCATCACCACTGGCGGGAAGCTCCTTCTCACTCGGGAGCAGTGGCTTGCCAGCCAAGGTGACCGGAGGAAGGGGGAGCCTTCTTCCGCGACAGGCGGCCGCAAGCGTGGCAAGCCATGCAAGGCGCGCAGAGACGCCCAGGCCGAGGCGCGAGGACGTGCCGAGGGTGATGCCCGCGGAGGCGCCCAGGGCGGCGCCGTCGACAGGCATAAGCCGGCACGAGACGACGCCTGCCGCAACTACGGCCAGCTTGGCCATTGGGCCAAGGACTGTCGACAGCCACGACGCGGCCAGGCCCACGTCGCACAGGCAGAGGAGGAGCCGGCTCTGTTCATGACACATGCTAGCATCGAGCTACCTCCAGCGGCACCGGCCGCAGCGGCTCTCCTCCACCTTGACGAGCCAAAAGCACACGCCCTCCTCGGCGACAGCTCCGGCAACGACAAGACTGACGGGTGGTGCCTCGACACCGGCGCCACCCATCACATGACCGGTCGACGGGAGTTCTTCACCGAGCTTGACTCTAGCGTCCGAGGCTCCGTCAAGTTTGGGGATGCCTCCGGCGTGGAGATCAAGGGCGTCGGCTCCATCATCTTCACCGCCGTGTCTGGTGAGCACAGGCTGCTCACCGGAGTCTACTACATCCCCGCGTTGAGGAACTCCATCATCAGCTTGGGACAGCTGGATGAGAACGGTTCGCGCGTGGTGGTTGAGGACGGAGTCATGAGGATTTGGGATTGCCGTCGTCGCCTTCTTGCTAAGGTATCCAGAAGTGCAAATCGACTCTACGTCCTTAACGTGCAGGTGGCACAACCCCTCTGTCTCGCTGCTCGTCGGGACGACGAGGCGTGGCAGTGGCACGAGCGTTTCGGGCACCTTCACTTCGAGGCCCTGAAGCGGCTCAGTGCCATGGAGATGGTGCGAGGCCTGCCGTGCCTCGACCATGTGGAGCAGCTCTGCGACGTCTGCGTGTTGACGAAGCAGAGGCGACTCCCCTTTCCCCAGCGGGCGAGCTTTCGAGCCAAGGAGAGGCTCGAGCTCGTGCACGGGGACTTATGTGGCCCGGTGACACCGGCCACACCGGGGGGACGACGCTACTTCCTGCTGCTCGTCGACGACTTCTCCCGCTACATGTGGGTGATGGTCCTCGGCAGCAAGGGAGAGGCTGCGGACGCCATCAGGCACGCGCAGGCTGCTGCGGAGGCGGAGTGCGTCCGCAAGCTGTGCGTGCTGCGCACCGACAACGGCGGCGAATTCACGGTGGCTGAATTCGCGTCGTATTGCGCTGATGAGGGCATTCAGCGCCACTACTCCGCGCCGTACAGCCCGCAGCAGAACGGCGTCGTCGAGCGGCGCAACCAGACGGTTGTGGGGATGGCTCGGGCCCTTCTCAAGCAGAGGGGGATGCCGGCTGTCTTCTGGGGAGAGGCGGTGGTGTTGGCTGTCTACATCCTCAACCGCTCGCCTACCAAGGCGCTCGACGGCAGGACGTCGTACGAGGCTTGGCATGGGCACAAGCCGGCGGTCTCCCACTTGCGGGTCTTCGGCTGCCTCGCGTTCGCCAAGGAGCTTGGCCACATCAGCAAGCTCGACGACAGGAGCACTCCGGGAGTGTTCATCGGCTACGCGGAGGGCTCGAAGGCCTACCGCATCCTCGACCCGAAGACACAGCGTGTGCGCACGACGCGCGACATTGTGTTCGACGAAGGGCGAGGATGGGCGTGGGACAAGGCGGTGGACGACGGCTCGGCTCCGACGTACGACGACATCTCTGTCGAGTACGTCCACTTCGAGGGAGCTGGGGGAGTAGGAGGCTCTTCTTCGGCGAGCGCGTCTACCCCAGTCCCCGAGCCTCCACCGACCCCGGCGCCTGCTACTCCGACAGCACCACGCTCTCCAGCCAGGACCTCGGCTGCGATGAGTTCTTTGCCGGCTCCACCACAGCTGGCAACGCCACGCACTCCAGCACCGACAGGCACCACTCCGGGCACGTCTACTCCACCACCAGCTCGTGTCGAGCACGGCCCGGTTGAGCTCGCTACTCCGCTCTCTCACAACGAGGAGCGCGTCGACGCGTACCACGACGGCGAGCCGTTGCGGTACCGTACGATGGAGAACCTTCTCGGCGACCAGCCGGTGCCGGGACCGGTGCCTCACGACCTGGAGGCGCAGTTGCACCTTACGTGTGACGACGGCGAGCCTCGGTCGTTTGCAGAGGCCGAGAGACACGCGGCATGGCGCGCCGTGATGCAGTTGGAGATGGATGCGGTTGAGAAGAACCGCACCTGGGAGCTTGCTGACCTTCCTCGTGGTCATCGCGCGATCACCCTTAAGTGGGTGTACAAGCTGAAGAGGGATGAAGCCGGTGCCATCGTCAAGCACAAGGCTCGGTTGGTGGCACGAGGTTTCGTGCAGCAGGAGGGGGTCGACTTCGACGACGTATTTGCTCCCGTGGCACGGATGGAGTCCGTGCGACTCCTCCTTGCGCTAGCTGCCCAGGAGGGCTGGCGTGTTCATCACATGGACGTCAAGTCGGCGTTCCTTAACGGCGACTTGAAGGAGGAGGTCTACGTGCACCAGCCGCCGGGATTTGCGATCCCCGGCAAGGAGGGCAAGGTGCTCCGCCTGCGCAAGGCCCTCTATGGCTTGCGGCAGGCACCGAGGGCGTGGAATGCCAAGTTGGATTCCACGCTAAAGGGGATGGGCTTCGAGCAAAGCCCGCACGAGGCGGCCATCTACCGACGGGGCAATGGAGGAAATGCACTGCTGGTAAGTGTCTATGTCGACGACTTGGTGATCACCGGCACCAAGGATGCGGAGGTGACGGCATTCAAGGAAGAGATGAAGGCCACCTTCCAGATGAGTGACCTGGGGCCTCTCTCCTTCTATCTGGGAATCGAGGTGCACCAGGATGACTCTGGAATCACGCTTCGACAGACCGTCTGCGCCAAGCGCGTCGTTGAGCTAGCTGGGCTCACCGACTGCAACCCAGCTCTCACTCCGATGGAGGAGAGGCTGAAGCTGAGCCGCGACAGCACGACGGAGGAGGTGGACGCTACGCAGTACCGGCGTCTTGTGGGGAGCCTTTGCTACCTCGCCCACACACGGCCGGACTTGGCATTCTCCGTCGGCTACGTTAGTCGGTTCATGCAGCGACCGACGACGGAGCACCAGCAGGCTGTGAAGAGGATCATCCGCTACGTTGCGGGGACTCTCGACCACGGCCTCTACTACCCGAGGTGCCCTGGGGCGGCACACTTCGTCGGGTACAGCGACAGCGACCACGCCGGCGATATCGACACCAGCAAGAGCACGAGCGGGATCCTCTTCTTCCTCGGCAAGTGCCTCGTTAGCTGGCAGTCGGTCAAGCAGCAGGTGGTGGCCCTGTCCAGCTGCGAGGCCGAGTACATAGCAGCCTCCACCGCTTCGACTCAGGTGCTCTGGCTCGCTCGACTGCTTGGTGGTCTCCTCGGCAGAGACATTAGAGCGGTGGAGCTCAGGGTGGACAGCAAGTCCGCTCTGGCCCTGGCAAAGAACCCCGTGTTCCACGAACGCAGCAAACACATCCGGGTGAGGTACCACTTCATCCGAGGCTGTTTGGAGGAAGGGAGCATCAAGGCGAGCTACATCAACACCAAGGACCAGCTTGCGGACCTGCTCACCAAACCCCTTGGGAGGATCAAGTTCCTTGAGCTCTGCTCCAGGACCGGGATGGTTCAACTCTCCCACAAGACGACGCACAAGACTTAGGGGGAGAATGATGGATAAGTCTCATGTGTGGCTGGTCTTTGTGGGGCTGTGATACTCACATGGTCCTTGTGGCTGTTTTTCTGTTTTTAGGACATCATCTTAGACTAGAGGACAGCATCTTAGAGGACGGCATCTTAGCTAGGACAACATATTAGCATCGTAGACTAGCATCTTAGACTAGCATCTTGACATATGCTTGGTTGGCTAGCATCCTATAAATATGTAACCCCAACCCTTCAGGTTGGTATGGCATTTGTGTGAGCTTGTGTGAGAAATAGACAAGAAAATTACCTCAACTCCTAGTGTCATCCTCTCTCGATGAGAGTAAGAATTCTCCTACTACCAAGAATGAGAATTCAGCGACTAACAATTTCTTCATTTGAAAGGTTCTATGAAATGGCCCAAGAGGAGAAAATGCTAATGACAAGATCTTCTAAGGATAAATTTGAACATCTCCAAAGCCAGTATGTAGATTTGACGTCAGAAAACAATGCTCTGAAAACTGAAATTGAAGAACTGAAGTCCAGACTCATAGAGTTGCAAAGAACTCAAGAAATTGTTATAGTTCAACATGTTGAGGAATGCCAAGTGGCTGAAGATAAGATCAGAAGATTAGAGTCTGAAGCTGAAGTTTCTGCCTCAAACATCAATCAGTTAGAAAAATTAGCTTCTGAACTACAAGGGAGAATTCAAAAGTTGCTAGAAGATTCTACCCTTGCTGAAAATCACAAGGTTTGTCAACTATCTGGCCCAGTTACAAATTCATTTGCTATTGAAAAAATATTGATGATGTGTAAGCTTCCTTACTCATGATATTGTATATGCAGCAAGAGTTGCTTCAAAAGATTTTGAAGCTAGAATCAGATAATCAGGAGCTTCTAGGCCAAGTGCAATCCATTATGGAAGAGAAATCTAATAATGCTGAATCTCTGCAAGGAGAGATAACTAAGCGTGACCAGCAGGTTAATACACTTGAGAATCAGATCAACCAGCTTCGCAGTGTTCTGGATGAGAAGGAGCAACTCTATCGTTGTTCTGTAGAAAGAGAGAAGACTTTGGAGGACCAGAAATTACAGGTTTGTGTCTTTTTAGATCTTTTAAATATCATAATGTGATGGTTTATAGATAACATAAGTACTTAACACAGCCTTTTGAATCCAATGCCCAGGTCGAAGCATCACTTTCTGCAACAGAGTGCCAACTTAGTGAGGCAAAAAAACAGTATGATCTCATGCTTGAAGGTGAAAAGATAGAGCTATCCAAGCATTTGGAAGAGCTATCTCTCAAAAATGACCAGGTATTACATTTCTATTAGTTGCGGAGTACTTTGGCTTCTGGATCGCAAATAAGTTACAGTTTTGCAAATGAAATTTACAGGCGATCAATGAAATCCGTAAGAAATATGAACTTGAAAAGATAGAAATTACTAATGCCGAAAAAGAAAAGGTAAGTTAGCTTCTATTTCAGAAATTATTTGTGCTAGATGTCTAGAATGCTCAAGTTATTCTTATGCCATAATTTTTATGAATGTTTGGAAATTCAGGCAGAAAAGCTCATAAGGGAAATTGAAAACAAATGCAACGAAAAGATATCACAGAACAAGTATGATTCTGAGAGGTATTTGATTTGCCTTTGTTAGAATTAATTACCTCTTAGCTGTAATCTCTTAGTCCTATGCGCCACCTCCAGGCTGGCCAGGCCCTTTGGGCTCTCCCTGCTCTCCTATATATACGTGTAACTCCTGTAATCTAATTAAGTAATCCAAGCCTATTGCCCTTCCTCTATTATGGTATCAGACTAACTTACGATTCCTCTGCTTCCGCTATTCCCGGCGCCCGCCTCGAGCCGCGCCCGCTCCTTCACCCGCGACCCTTCCCTGCCGCCGGCGTGCCCGGAGCTGCCCCCGTCGACGCGCCTGGTGCCGCCCCAGCCGCGCGCCCATGGCCACTTCGATCTCCGGCGCCTCCGCCGCGGCTACCGCTAGCAAGCTTCGTGATGAAGCTCTCGCCGCCGCCCAGAAGATGGAGGAGGAGGCCGCCTCCCTGCACTCCACCAACACCGAACGCAGCCAGCAGCTTCAGACGGAGGCCGACCTCCTCAAGTCCGCTGCTGCCGCTCAGGATCGCGTTCGTGCCGCCGCTGACGCCCTCGAGAAGGAGCGCGCGCAGGCCGACGCCCTGGAACAGCAGGCCGCTGCCCTCCGGGACCGTCTCCGCACGGACTCCCTCCACGACGACGACTCTCAGGACGGCGACGATCACTCCATCTCCTCCGACGCCGCGGCCATCGCTCATCTGCACAGCCAGGCTGCCGCTGTCCAGAACATCAAGAACTTGATTCCGATCGTTCTGAACCTCCAGTCCTCCAACTACTCCAGGTGGCGCGGCTACGTCCTCCTCATCCTCGGCCGCTTCGCGTTGAAGGACCACGTCCTCAGTGACGCCTCCCGCTTCAACGATCCAGCGTGGTCCCGCATGGACTGCGTGGTCGTCTCCTGGATCTTCAACACCATCTCCACCGACCTTCTGGACGTCATCCATGAGCGTGACGACATCTCCGTTCGGGCAGCGTGGCTCGGCATTGAACAACAGTTCCTGAACAATCGCGAGTCACGCGCCATGCTCCTCGACGCTGAGTTCCGCACCCTCTCCCAGGGTGCCCTCTCCATCGACGACTACTGCCGCAAGATGAAGGGCATGGCTGATGCCCTTGCCGATCTTGGCGAACCCGTCCATGACCGTACTCTGGTGCTGAACATACTGTGAGGCCTCAATGAGCGCTTCCAGTTCATGTCGCAGTTCATCACGCGCCAGAAGCCGTTCCCCTCCTTTGCGGACGTCCGCGCTGACTTGCGCCTGGCCGAGCTCAACATGGCACCTCCCTCGGCACCTCCATCGGCTCTCGTCGTTTCTTTGTCCAGCAAGCCACCTGCATCCCAGCCGGCCTCTGGGTCTGCAACCCCGCGTCCTCAACAGAACGCCGAGGGGGGGGCTCGTCTGGTAGTGGCCGTGCCGGCGTCGTCGTGGCGGCCGTGGCCAAGGCGGCTCGAACAGTGGCTCACCAGGTGGTTCCCAGTGGCCCTCCCTCAACTCGTGGACTGGGTCCATCCACATGTGGCCCGGGTCCACTCCCGGTGGCCCTCGCGGTCCACCTCCCCGCACCGGCCCGCCTCCGTCGCAGCAGCTGCAGCAACACACTCTGGTGGCCGGCGTGCCTCCAGCCTACTACCCTTCGGCTCCTGGGACATACCACCAGGTGCCCACCCAGGCGTCTCATCCTACGTAGACGCCAGCACCACCTCCGACGCCTCTTGCTTGGTCACCGTAGGATCCCCAGTCCCTCGCTAACGCCTTCAGCACCGTCACCCTCACCCCGCCACCGAACTCCTCGGACTGGGTGATCGACTCGAGTGCTTCGTCTCACATTGCCTCCAACCCTGGTATGATTACCGTATCTCCATCCTCCTCTTTTCCTTCCTCCATTGTTGTGGAAAATGGCGCCACTCTCCCGGTTGTTGGCACTGGATACTCCACTCTTCCTGGCCCTTTCCGTCTCAACAATGTCCTTATAGGTCCTGACATCATTAAAAATCTTCTTTCTGTTCGCAAGTTCACTACTGATAACTTTGTTTCTGTGGAGTTTGACCCTCTTGGTGTCTCTGTGAAGGATCTCCGTACCAGGAACACCCTCCTTCGATGTAACAACTCAGGGCCTCTCTACACCTTGCAGCTCCCGTCGTCGCCTTCTGATCCTTGTGCTCTTGTGGCCACTCCTTCTCCAACTACCTGGCATCATCGTCTCGGCCACCCTGGCAGGGCTGCCCTTCAGAGTCTCGCCCAGTCATCTTCCATTATCTGCAGCAAGTCTAAAGATGACTCCATCTGCCATGCCTGTCAGCTTGGGCGCCATGTTCGCTTGCCTTTTACTAGTTCCTTGTCTAGAGCACCTAAAAATTTCGATCTGATACACTGTGACCTGTGGACATCCCCTATTGTCAGTGTATCCGGATTTAAATATTATCTCGTTATTCTCGATGATTGCTCTCATTTTCTTTGGACTTTTCCTCTTCGATTAAAGTCCGACACTTTTACTGTCCTCTCCAATTTCTTCGCCTCTGTGCACACTCAGTTTGGTTGTACCATCAAATCCGTGCAATGTGACAACGGTCGTGAGTTTGACAACTCTGCGTCTCGTGCTTTCTTTCTTGCCAAAGGTGTTTCTCTCCGCATGTCATGCCCCTACACCTCGCAGCAAAATGGCAAAGCCGAACGCATGCTTCGCACCACCAACAATGTCACCCGTACCCTGCTCTTCCAAGCGTCCATGCCCCCCTCCTACTGGGCCGATGCACTTGCTACTGCCACCCACCTCATAAATCGCCTCCCCACCAAAACGCTGAACATGAGCACTCCCTTCTTCGCACTCTATGGCACTCACCCTTCCTATCATGACCTCCGGGCCTTCGGGTGCACCTGCTACCCTAATCTCACCGCTACCACTCCTCACAAACTTGCCCCGCGCTCTTGTTTATGCATTTTCATTGGCTACTCTCCCGATCACAAGGGTTACAGGTGCCTCGACCTCGCCACAAACCGTGTCATCATCTCTCGCCACGTTTTCGACGAAACAACGTTCCCTTTCTCACTTCGTCGGCCCTCACCGCCTACACACGAACTGGATTTTCTAACTGATGACGACCCTCCGTCGGTCCCTTTTCTTCCTGCAGGTACACCTGGAGTCGCTGCCACCCTGCCAGCGCCTGCACCTCTGCGGGCCCCCTCCTAGCCGGTGTCTTCAGTCACCCGGGCGCCGGGACTGGGCACACCGGCATCCAGGTCGCCTCCGCCGGGCTTCACCATACTCAGACCAATGGGCGCCTCGGTGCCCACTCCGGGCACGCCAGCGTCCCGGTCTCCACCCGGTTTCACCGCGCCCATGGCTCCCCCTCCACAAGCGCCCGCTATACAGGCATCCACGGCGCCCCCTCCGCCAGCGTCCCCTCTACAGGCGGCCACGGCGCCCCCTGTACAGGCGCCCCCGGCTTCCTCCTTCAGCAAGCCGCCTGTCGTCCACGTCTACACCCAGCGTGCCTCCGCACCCAGCTCGCCACCTGAGTCCCCCGCTGGGGCTCCTCGATGCTCCGGCTTGATTCCCTCTCCACCGAGCTACGACAAGAGTGGTCGTCCACTGCCAACAGGAGCCGTCTCCATCCCGCCAATCGCCAACTCTCATGGCATGGCGACCCGCGGGAAGTCCGGATACAGGCAGCCTTGCCTTGCTCTACACACCGAGGCTCTGTCCCCACTGTCGCGGTCCTGTCGTGACGCTCTTGCTAATCCGCACTTGCGTCAGGCCATGGAAGACGAATTTGCTGCCCTCTTGGACAACCACACTTGGGATCTCGTTCCTCGGCCTGCCAAGGCAAATGTGGTCACCGAAAAATGGATCTTCAAACACAAGTTTCATGCTGATGGCTCCTTGGACAGATACAAGGCTCGTTGGGTGCTCCGTGGGTTCACACAGCGCCCCGGAGTTGATTACGATGAGATTTTCAGTCCCGTCGTCAAGCCCGCTACCGTTCGCACCGTCCTCACTCTGGCTCACTCTCGGGATTGGCCCATCCATCAACTTGATGTGAAGAACGCCTTCCTCCACGGGACTTTGTCAGAAACAGTGTATTGCTCTCAACCCACTGGCTTTGCTGATCCTGCTCTTCCTGGACACGTCTGCAAGCTCAACAGATCCCTCTACGGCTTAAAGCAGGCACCGCGAGCATGGTACAGCCGGTTTGCCTCTTTTCTGCTCTCACTGGGTTTCACTGAAGCCAAGTCAAACACCTCTCTCTTCATATATCGCCGTGGCACCGCGACAGTCTACTTGCTTCTATATGTGGACGATATTGTCCTTACAGCCTCCTCTGAGCAGCTCCTACACCGTGTGATTGATGCACTGAAGAAGGAATTTGCCATGACTGATCTCGGTCCCCTGCACCACTTTCTCGGCGTGGCAGTTCAGCGACACAGGGATACTCTCTTTCTCTCACAACGTCAATACACTCTGGACATTCTCACTCGACACGGTATGAGCGACTGTAAACCATGCTCTACCCCTATCGACACTTGTGCCAAAGTGTCTGCTGATGTCGACCCTTCTGTTGATGATCCTACAGCCTACCGCAGCCTTGTGGGAGCTCTTTAGTACCTGACCTTCACCTAGCCTGACATTGCATACGCCGTCCAACAAGTCTGCCTACACATGCATGATCCCCGGGAAGTTCATCTTGTTGCTGCCAAGTGGATTCTTCGCTACCTTCAGGGCACTATCGGTCATGGTCTGGTCATTCCCAGATCTGCTCCAACTCAGCTCGTCGTGTACATCGACGCCGACTGGGCCGACTGCCCCGACACCCGTCGTTCCACCTCAGGCTACGCTGTCTTCCTCAGAGGCAGCCTTGTTTCCTGGTCGTCTAAGCGCCAACCCACCGTTTCTCGGTCAAGCGCCGTGGCCGAGTACCGTGCCGTTGCCAACGGTGTCGCTGAAGCCTCCTGGCTGCGGCAGCTTCTACAGGAGCTTCACCATCCTCTAGATTCTGCCTGCCTCGTCTACTGCGACAACGTCAGCACCGTCTACCTCTCCACCAACCCCGTTCAGCATCAGCGCATCAAGCACGTGGAAATCGACCTCCACTTCGTCCGGGAACAGGTCGCCATTGGAGCCGTCCGTGTTCTTCATGTTCCCACCACGTTGCAGTTCGCCGATGTCTTCACCAAGGGGCTTCCTTCTTCTGTATTTATGGATTTCCGCTCCAGTCTGAACGTTCGCTCTAACGACGTTCCGACTGTGGGGGGGTGTTAGAATTAATTACCTCTTAGCTGTAATCTCTTAGTCCTATGCGCCACCTCCAGGCTGGCCAGGCCCTTTGGGCTCTCCCTGCTCTCCTATATATACGTGTAACTCCTCCTGTAATCTAATTAAGTAATCCAAGCCTATTGCCCTTCCTCTATTAGCCTTAAGGAGGAACATGGCACAATGGTAAGGTGAACGAGTTTGGTTTTCGTCATTTTAAGCAATTAAGTTTACTCTTCCTTAAGACTTAGCGCATGTGTTATGAGTTATGACATGGAATGATGCAAAATGTTGGTGCTGAAATCAATGTTTTCAAGTCGTCCGATTAATCGCGATTAATTGTGATTACTCGTCCTAATTGGTCCCTGGTGTTCGATTAGGAGGCTCGACTCGATTAGCTCGACTAGAAAGCTGGTCGTCCGATTAGTCGACGAGAAATCGCGATTAGTCGTCCGACTAGGACAGGGACGACCAGTTTGGTTACTCTGTTTTTTTGGCCTGTTTAACTGGGCGGACATGTGGGCTACTGGGCTTGCAGCTTGCAGTTTGGCCTGATAGGGTTAGAATTTTTAGCAAAAAGGACTGTTAGCCTTTGTTGCGCTGCATCTGGATGCGAGCGTAGTTGGAGTGAATTTTCTGTTGTAAGTGCTAGTGTACTACTGCTGAGTAATTAAGTATGGTAGTAATATTGATATGTGATTCTGCATTATATTTTGTGTAGGTCCATACGAAAAAGAGAAATCGATTAGATAACCAAAGGTTAAATAAGTTGGTATATGTCAGTTACAACCACAAGATGGAAAACAGATTTAAAAAAATTAGAGAGCTTGGTTCCAAAGGAAAGAGATGCAATCCACTCTTGCTTGATGAATTTCATTGAGAAAATGAATGGGTCAATGAAAATTGTGAACCAGAACCAGTTCAGGAAGGTGGTGGTGATGCTATGACTTGGGCTGTTGTGGATGAGGATATTGGTGCAACTCAGGGTCTAGAGGGACGTAACTTGCCTAGGGCTGCTGTTGCTGCCACTCATGCTGCTGTTGCTGCCCCTGTGAGGCGTACTTATGCTAGGAACAGGAAGCGTCCAAGGAACACAGTGACTCAAGATATTGATGAAGTTGATGAAGACCAAGATCAGCATGTAGATTCAGCAATAGCCTGTAGATTCAGCAATAGCAATGGAGGAGGATGAAGAATCTGCACCAACTGAAACTGGAGATGGACCAACTGGAGATGGAGATGGAGGCTTCAATTTTAATGTTGATTTGCTTAATTAGATGGCTAGTTGCCTACTTTTGTTGGACTGTTAAATGTCAATGTTTGTGACTCTGTGTTGAACACTTTAGCTTATGTGTACTGAACTTGTTTGGTTATGTAATATGCTGGCTGTGTGGCTGCTATGGTCTGCTATGTGCTAACTGCTAAATGCTAGTTATTTGCTACTGCAGTAGTGCTTGCTAATGCAGCAGTGCTGCTGTTGAGCTGTTTTAAGATCAAGACTACATTAGTGTTGCTAATTATGGTCTTCTTTGGTATTTTAGGCTTCCAGCAGCAAGTCAGCAAAGAAATGGAGTTTGGGACAGGAATATGGACCTCTGGACATGGCAGAAAAGAGAAGAAAACAACTCCCACAAGTAAGTCACCAGCTAAACACTAATGTAGTCTTGATGCTTGCTTTATAGTGTATACTATATAGTATATATAGGTATATATATAGTAGGTATATATGTCCTGATATACAGGACGACCAGGGGTCAACTAGGCTCGACTAATCGGCCTGGTCGACGACTAATCGCGATTAGTCTCCTGGTCGGTCCCATGGCGACTAGGTTCGACTGGACGACTTGAAAACATTGGCTGAAATAGTTGGACAAAGTAAGCCAATGCGTTAAGGTGCTGATAGCTTGGATTTTTATACAGACTTGCATGGAGACTTTCTTTTAAGGGTTCTCTGCTGAAAAGGTTTAGTACATCAAAATGTTACCAGACGTCCTCGGCGTTCCTTTCTTCAAATTGCAGTTCCTAAATGGCCTTGCCATGTTGATAAAAAGAAAACCATACCAAAATATCCTAAGGTCAATTAGTTTAAAGATTATTTCTAGGTACTTTAGGGTAAGCACTGAAGATGGGTTTAGTGATTTACATTATATTCATCTGGCACACAGCTCATAGCATACTGCTGACAAAATTTGAGGCTCCAATAGCACTTTGGTTTCCGTTTGGTTTCGCAGCAGCTTAGATATGATATTCCACAGCATGATATCCAATAAACCATTTTAAAATTATGTTCCTGTAAAATTTTAGGCTTTCAAACTGTTATTGCTATAACTTATGGACCTACATTGCATAACTAGTGAAATACTAATATTTTTTTTAAGAAGTATTATTTAACTGTTTTTTACATGGAGTCAAAAATAGGATATAATTAAATGCTACACAGTAGCTAGTTTGATTAAAAGTGTGTATTTCCCCCCTGAAATGACCATGAAGGTTGATTTGCTGATATTCAGGTGGCGAGAATTCAGCAGGATAATGAGCATAAAGAGTCAATTCTCCAGGCTCATCACAAAGAAGAACTGCAGCGCATTCAGTCTCAAGGCTGAGAATGAATTGAGGGAGGTCAGTAACAAATTCTGCAACAAGCTTTGATCATGGAAGTTTTCCAGACTGATTGAATCTGTATAAATATGCAGAGGCTGTCATTGCTCAGAAAAGAGCATGAACTTCAAATAAAATCACTAAGGATGCGTCATGAGGAAGAATGCCAGAGGATGCAGGAGGAACTGGAGCTTCAGAAGTCCAAGGTGGTGATTGCCTGATTGGTATTTTCGTCGTTTTGACTTTTGAAGATAGCCACTTTAGTAAATACTTAAAGCATTCTATGGTGCAGGAGGAGAAGCAAAGAGCGTTGTTACAATTACAGTGGAAAGTAATGGGAGAAAGTCAACAAGTTGATCAAGAAGTGAACTCTAAGAAGGTTCTGTCTACTCACCAAGTTTGGATACGTTCATAACTAAGTGATGTACATGTCACATGCATTCAATGTTTGTTTTAGTATATTGATTGCATAGCATGCTAAGCCTTGAACATAATTATGAAGTCAATATGTTCTCACTAAGTAAGGTCAATTGTCTCACGGAATGGATACCTTGTGCAAATAGTTTTTTGTAGGTTCTACATTAATCAGAAAATATTTTTTTCTAGGTTCCGCATTTCTAACATAGTGTTCTGCCCCTACCGAGAGAATCAAATTGACAAAATAACTTAATGGTATTACACTACTATGGCTCTACACCTTTGTGGCCTGTTATTTCATACGCAATTATTTGGGCCTTATTCTGATTGGATTGCAATAGCTGTTTTACACCCTTCGACGCTTTTTAGTTCATGTTGTTTGGAAAAGCAAGTGTAAAGCATCCATAATTGTTAAAGTAGTATCATGTTTGGAATGCACATATGGTCCAGTAGCACTACTAATGAAAGAATATGTTATTTTAATTTTCAATTTGGCCGTGCAATCATTAATTCAAACAGAAATTAAATATAACCATTAGTTTCATTTCTGAAATTAAATCTTACATGGACATACTGCAGCATGGTTTGTTGTGCACTTTTGTCAGTTTGTCTTGTTTGAATTCATTATATGCTTTGATTTATTTTGTATGCATGGACTATGGACAAAGTGTAGGTTTCAAGCCCTCCTGTTCTGCACTGGGTTGCTTTGGCACATTGTGATTTTCATTTGATTGTAATCCTACTTATACTTTTGTTGCATTCAAATATCTGAACAAAATCTTCATTCAATGCATGTATATCCTATTTTCTGGAGTACTAGTAGCTGTGTTTCATATTTGTCATCTTGATCATAATTCTCTCTAAATGGTATTACTAATTTCTTAGACAAATCAATGAAATAGAAAACATTTTGGTTCTTCTATCTTAATTACTAAGGAGGATAGTTAAGGAAATATGCTAAATCGCAAGGTAGTTTTCCATCTAGATTTTGGCGAAGTGCTTTTTGAAAATTGTTAGAAAAATGCATATGAAGTTTCAACATGTTTGGAACACAAGGCTGGTCCAAATTCCTATCTTGTTTTTTCCCTGTTTAAGTGAGACATCAGTTGATTCTCCTTTCTAATTTAGCTCGTCATGATGCCTCGTACATGTTACTCAGTCCTTACGAAGTGCATAGATTTTTCAGGAATACTCTGTTTCGTCGATTAAGAGGAGAGATCCATATGGAAGAAAAGAACATGAGGTCCAGTTGGCAAGTCTGGAGACCAAACGGAAGGTAAGATGCCATTATTTTCAGTGAACCTTATTATGTTCTGTTAGATCAATGTTTTATGTACAATTGTTGAGTTCTAATCAAATTTAGAAATCCTTTTTGAACTTTAGTTTTTTTCTAATCTATGGTCCATATGTTGTTTGTAATTTCCTATAATTGCTATTTCTATTAAAGTTTGTGACATAAGCACATTCATAGTTGACATCATACCACATAGCTAACAATTTCTCAAGATGTGGTAAGCATGATACTTCCAAAGGAGACTGTATTTTGACGAGCTTCCTTCCATACTGTTTTTTTTTTGTTTTTTATTTACCATTAAATTCTACTTGTTTTCCTACTTTGCCTATGATTGCTGATGGAGTAAATGCATCTGAATCGAACCAAAGTAACCTCTGCTGTGTTGTGTTTCATCATGTAACGGAGTTGAATTAGAAAGTTTTTAAGGGCAACTAATCAAGACATGATTATTTCCTATACATTGTGTGTTTTTGCAACACTGACAGTTATGATGTGCTGCATCCTGCAGGTTCCTACAGGATCCCGTGCACATCCTGCAAACCTCGGTGAATTATTCTCTGAGGGTTCCTTGAATCCATATGCTGACGACCCTTATGCTTTTGGCTAGAAGGTGATAACTTGTTTGCGTTTGAAAAAAAAGGTGACAACTTGTTTCCTCCTTGGCAGATTTTACTTATTGAGCAGTACTACACTAGTCATGCGACACTGAATACACCCAATACTGTTTCATTTATCATTTATTAACTTCTGAAGAATGGCAATCTTAACCTGGAACTTGCATTTTTTCGAGTAATTTGGACTGGTTAAGACAAGACTAAATTCAACTAGAGCTGTTAGATGACCATAACTATGGTTTGAAAACCATAATATAACTTGGTACCTTGCTGAGTCCGTAACACATTTCTTGTTAGTAATTTACCTATTCTCACCAAGTCTAGTTCATGATTTTGGGTTAGCATCGATTCCAGTCTTTTTACTATCAACAGTTTGATCAGCAGAAACTGCCAAATTTGTTTCTTACCATCAGTATGCCATATTTTGGCCTGGAACTAAGCATTACATCTGCAAAGTGATAGTGAATCCTTTGATGGGTTATTCATGGGAGTATAGGTGTCTTTCTGGTCTTGAAATTTGAACCGAATCTCGTCTTGCAGCTCACGCCTGGAAGTATCATCTTTGCAAGCACGATGACGAATTCTGGAACACACAAGTACCTCCACCATGTTGAATCAATAATCCTGCGGCCTTTCCCTGGTCATATGTCCATCCTAGTGTACATGACTGCCGTTCACTCATGTATCTTAAGCTGTGAAGCATTGCTACTGCAATAAGCATCATGATTGTCTGATTTTTTTTAGATTAAGACGATTGTCTGATATGTAGGTGATTTGTGAACGAACCGTACATGCCATAACTACGGAGTAGCCGAATATCCTCAGATAAAATACTTACCAGCCTCAGCATAGCTACTGGATCGGTATGTTTGTCTGATAATATGCCGTCGACCGTACATTTGTGAATGAACCGTACATTTGTCTGATATGCCGTCGACCGTCGTGCGGTGCTGTTGGATCGGTATGTTTGCTCTTCCCGCCGGATGCCAAGACCCGGTCGAGTCCATGGGCTCGGTCTGGACGTGACACCGGCATAAGTGTTTCAGTGTTTGCTTCCAGTCATGCTAATAGTTGCAATGTTGAGGTATTGCCACTGGATGTTTGCACCTATGACCTATATGGCACGACGAAAATAGTTCGGATCGATCAGAAGTCTTTGACAGTGATGATGATCTATGTTACGCACATCGGCACATGGGCTTTGTTAGCTTAACAACCATCATGCACTGATTGGTTGCCCAGACGACGGATTGGACAGCGTAGTCTTCTTTTCTTAACCCAACGTTTGCTAACAATAATATCTCCAGTGCGAACTGCCTGGCTTGCACATGACTTAACTTAAGCCAACGTTAACGTATTGCTTGCACGCATTAAGGGAGTGTTTTAGATCCACACGTCTACTCCCTCAATTTCAAATTATAAGTAATTCCAACTTTTTTTTTGAGAGTCAAAGCATCTAACCAAAAATTATAAATAAAATTACTATAAAAATATAATTAATGAAGAATCTAATGATGCTTATTTAATATCATAAATATTATTATTTTATTATATATAAATTTGGTCAAGCTTGAGATTCTTTGACTCTCAAAAAAAGTTAGAAGGACTTATAATTTGGGATAGGGGATAATAGTTAGCTATTAAAAATTAGCCAAGAGGATGTTTAGATCCACCCATCTATTAGTTATTGTTGATGCAAAAGTGGATCTGTAAATACAAAGGACTAATACCCGAATCGATATCCAAAGCGTACCAGTCGATTTGACCTATTAATCGACAAGGATGAAGATACGAGCACTTTGGTCCTGACAACAGCGATACGCCCGGAAGTCACGGCCAAGAGGTACTCACACGGAACTCAAGAATCGCCGAAGGTCGCACTGAAGCTATGCAACTCGCCGAATCAATGAGAACTCGTAAAAAGGAAAAATATGCAAATTGACGAAGTCGCCGAAAAGTAAGTAGATGCAAATAGGAGTAAAAATTGGTTTTGATATTGATTGATTATTTATTACATTGCCCCTCAATCTATATTTATACCCTGATCTAAAGAGACATAACCAAATACAACTAGGACACCAAGTCCATATCTAAGGAAACACGTGACTCTTACATGAATCATACTCTAACAAATATAGAAAAGAAAATCAACTCCTATCTATTTCCCTGTCCGCCTCAATTACGATGGAAATCTCACCGACCTCCTTTCCATCGGCATCCTTCCTGTTTCATCGGCAGTAGTCTTCAAGCCTTCCTTCATCGGCATCGACAATAACATCTCCAACCTTATCGGCAACGCCCGAGTCTAAATCAACCTTTCCATCGATCACCACCATTCATCGGCAACCATCTTTACAAGCTGATTTTCATCGGCTGTCAGCGTATACAGTAACTTTCCTCCTGCCGATTAGCCCACTCTGATCATTTTAACACGTGCAAAAAACGGTGTCAACACATGCCCCCCAATTTCGGAGTATAAAACCATTAATGCTCCGAAATTTACTCCAGATAACGTTTGCCTTCGCCTAATTACCGTAACTCATCCTTCAAGCCAAAACTTGATCTGTTATCAAATCTAATCCTGATTTACGCACCTCAGTAAATATCGCACAATTGCCAACCACTCTTGCCCTGATTATGGTTAAGATACCGAAATAATAATCCATCGGCAAGATCCTAACATAATAATGCCGCCATTTTTAGAATTAAAATATCCTGTACCGAGATCTCTTCCAAGTCATGATTACTTGCCATCAAATCATCTGTACAATCCCTTGATTATCGTGCGAACAGTTACCATATCCATCTGAACCACCTCAACCTACATGCGCGCGGCATAGAGATAAGTTCAGAATACCCCTACTCCAAGCAGCTTATAAATAGATTTCTCCGGAACGCTCGTCTTCTACCCTCAGACTCCAATCTTTGACATTCTCTCTTTTCGACGGCGACTCCGACGAACAACTGCGCGACCTCAACCAACAAGAACTTTTCTCCAGCGTCAACCTCGAGTCTTCGGCTCGTGCCCCCATCTACCTCAAGATAATGGCAATCAACTTCGACGTCCCTGCGGTTCGTTCCACTTCCGTTACCTTTTACCTCGATTCCTCTGGTCTTTGCGAGTTCACACAGTTGGTAATTTTTTCTCTTTTCTTTTGTTCTTCGGATCCTCTAAACTTAGGAACTGCGCAACAAATTAATTATTCCAACCGATCAACCGCATGTCCAATGCCTAGGACCAATGGGCAACCCAGATCCAACTGATCTGATTAATGCAGAGGTTAACAGAATCCCTTTTAGAGCCCAAAATTTCTCTCTGAATTTATGGAAAGATACATTCCGATCTTGGCCCAAAACCACCAAAGGGTGGAAAGATTGGTACTTGAGGGTCAATAGGTCGATGCAAGTACACTGGGCAGAACGGAAGCTAGACCAATGCATTAGGCTATCCATTGCCGATATGCAAAAGAACGAGTCAATGATGATTGTAGCTGCTTACTTCTGGTCAGACACAACAAACACTTTTATGTTTGGACATGGCCCAGCTACTCCCACACTTGCCGATGTCTACATGCTCACTGGCTTGGATATTTCAACTGCCGATGAAGGCTCCATCTATGGCAGAAAATCTGAATATAGGGTGAATACCCACAACATCGGCGGTTGGACGGGATACATTCAAGAATGCCAGAGAACCGGGACAGTTAACCAGATGGAACATGCCACATTCTTGAATATGTGGCTAGAAAAATTTATCTTCTGTGGTCGATCAGTAGGACCAACCAACGCCTTCCTCCCCGCGGCTGAACTCTTGGCTAATGGTGTAAGGTTCTCTCTTGGCCGATACCTTCTGAGCTCCACTTATCATCTTCTTCATCAAGTGTCTCAGAAACTTTTGCTTGGCGAACCCATTGACAACTTAGGAGGCCCGTGGTGGTTTATCAACATGTGGCTGAATGCCCATATGCATAAACGTTTGCAATGGGACTTCTTTGCCCAACAATTCCCACGAGAAATTGCTGAAGACCACGTGCTTGGGGACGAGGAATCGGCAACACGCTCACCCCTCAATTTTGGTGAAGCCATAATTGTCCTCCCTAGAACAGAGGCCAATGAAGACCAGATCGGCATATTCTTCCAAAGCTTCTACAATGGTCTTTCTCGTGATCATAGGGCCTGGGTACCTTATATTGACAAAAAAAACAGATTCCTCCTTCTTTTCAACTTTGCCGATGACACTCTGAATCAGGATAATGAACTCATGATGGCCATCATTACTCCCAGGATAATCCCAGTAAACACATTCGGTAGCGGGAAAAACACCAATATCACGTATGAATTTTACAACCCATCGGCAGTATCCCGTCAATTGGCTTTTGGGCAACTGCCAATCAAACTTTGTTTTGTCGATGTGATCAAACCTAGAGAAACAATCACCTGCGGAACAGATTGGAGCAGGGTAGTGTGACTCTCCCCCGATGCCGATACTACAGATGTCGATATATCCGTCTGGATGCCAGTATCTTTCATCACCGAATCATATAAGCAATGGTGGCGAGAGTGGAGGGAATAACTGTTTGCAACATCTGCTCACACATATCGGCACATGATTGACCCTGAATACGCCATTCCCGATGACGCAGTAAGTTTCTTTTAACTCTTTTCTGCTTTTTTCCTTTCATATATCGGTAACTAACTTTCTCATGACAGGTTAACAACCCAGCACCATCTATGAGCAAAAATGGAAAACCCTTCGATCTTTGGCCTGTTTCCCCGATATCACCGATCGGCTACAACGCCTCCACCTTAGCTACTTTGACTCACCAGAAGACCCGTGCCAAGACCATTACCTCCAAGTCCAAATTGGCTACAGCTAGGGCCACTCCATTGGCTGCTGCTATAACCCTGATCAAGGCATTCAAGGTAAGAACCCTGTTTATTTCTACTTATGCCGATCACAAACTGTATTAACATTAATCATCAGGGTGTAAGAGTCGTTGCTGGATCATCATTGGCAATTCCTCCGACATCAAGCACCACTACTTCTGACAAACCTTCAGAGGTATTCCTTTGATTTTACATTTTATCTGTTAAATATCATACCTTACACTTATTTTGCAGCAACAAATGGGTACATCGACAAGCGTACCAGATATCCAAACTCCACAACCAACAAGTGCCGATGCCCCCCCAGCCAACCGTTGCTGAGGCCCAAGCAAAGCGCAAAGCCTTAACAGATGCCGAGGCACAGCCAAAACGATAGAAGTCCATGCCGATCCCCATATCTGCCCCAATGTCTACAATCCGGCCAGAATCAGTCAATGCAACTGAGCAAGCAGTTAATCCTCCTGTACAGGACATACCATCGGTCATCATACCCCAAGAGCCAACCACCGATGAGGCCACAGAGGATATCCCATCGGCAAGCTCAGCCGATCCTCCACACGACATACTCCAGGCTGCTTCCTCCAGCCAAGTATAGGAAATTGCCTTGAAACAGGTAAGCCGATTGACCTAGTCGATTTATAATATTCATACTTATCCTTAACTGACCTCCTTTTCTTTTTCTCAGGAACAAGACTCCCCAAACAACCTATTTTCCTTTGCCATTGACGTTTCTGACGATGATGGAGAGGAAACAAGTTCTTCCCTTACACTGGGAACAATATCGGCAGAAATTAAGTCCAAGTTGGAAGCTCTCCTGAACTTGTTACAGCAGGATACTGCCCAACTGGTAGATGACTCGGACCCCGCAAAGGCAATTTTCAAAACAATCCGTGGCCAGGTCCCTACCGATGTCGAAGAAGTACTCTTCCTAGCAGCCCATTTAGAAAGCCGCCAACTGCAATATCAACGAGCTGCTCAACGCATTGCCGATAGAACAGCTCAGGCTCAACTCAAAGAAGAGATGCTACAATTGAAACAGATTGCCGATGAGAAGCACAAGGGCATCGGCAACTTGCAAACTTCGGGCGCTGAACTTAAGCAGAAAATCTTAGATTTATCGGCAAAGAGGATGGCTCTATTGGCTGAATTGAAAGAAGTCGAGGCAGCCTTAACTCATGCTCAACAAGAAGAAAGCCAGCTACCCAATGCCATCAAGGCCCTTCAGCAAGAAAGAGACATCCAGGCTCGCAAAGCCTTGGCCATGAAGAAAAAACTCAAGCCTGTGGAGGGTGCTGTCGATGAAGATATCAAAGAAATGAAGAAAGCTGACCAGATTCGCCTGCGTGCGATATTGGCTATCCAATCCTTGTTAAACTTGTAAATTTTGTCTATTGCATCGGCACTTTATGAGACATTGGCATCCTTGTATAATTCTAGTCGATAGGACTGTTATCGGCACTTATACTTTTATGCATCCATCCAGATACTAGGGTAATATTTCTTTAAATATTTTCCATTTAATGCTCTGGGAAACACAACCCCTTCGAGGGTTTCTAGAATATATGCGTTACCAAGAACAGACTGATTTATCCGATATGGACCTTCCCAATTAGGAGACCACTTTCCAAACTTTGAACTTTTAGTTTCAATCGGTAAAATTAATTTCCAGACCAGATCTCCATCGGCAAACTCATTTACCTTCATCTTCTTGTTATACCATCTGGCTACTCTTTTCTTATTTTCTTCTATGCTAACTAAAGCCCTTAACCGATGACCCACCACATCTTCCAACTCATCCTTCATAAGAGTATCATAATCATCGGCTGTCAGCTGATTTTGAGAACGTATTCGCCTAGAGCCAATTTTAATTTCCTAAGGTAATACTGCGTCGTGTCCATATACTAACTGATAAGGCGTTACTTTGGTTGCACCATGACATAACATCCGATATGACCACAAGGCTTCATTTAATACTGTATGCCACCTCTTAGGATTTCTTTAATTTTGCGCTTAATGAGTTTGATGATCCCTTTGTTAGAAGCCTCAGCCTGACCATTAGCTTGAGCATAATATGGAGAAGAATTTAAAACTTTAATTCCCATACCTACAGCAAACTCATCAAATTCTCCCGATGTAAACATAGTACCCTGATCGGTAGTGATAGTTTGAGAAATACCAAATCGGTAAACAATATGCTCTTTCACAAAATCGATCATATTAGCCGATGTCACCTTTTTTAAAGGAATTGCCTCAACCCATTTTGTGAAATAATCGGTAGCAACCAGAATAAATTTATGTCCTTTGCTCGATGGCGGATAAATCTGACCGATGAGATCGATAGCCCATCCCCGGAACGGCCAAGGTTTAATTATAGGGTTCATAGCCGATGTAGGCGCTCTTTGAACATTACCAAACTTTTGACACCCCTGACATCCTTTAAAATACTTAAAACAATCTTCAAGAATAGTCGACCAATAGTATCCATTCCTTCTGATCATCCACTTCATCTTGATAGCCAATTGATGCGCTCCACACACTCCTTCATGAATTTCACCCATCAAGCTTCTCGATTCATCACTGCTAACACATCTGAGTAAAACTCCATCTATAGTTCGATAATATAATTTATCATCGAGGAGCACATACTTGGTAGCTTGGAACCTTATACGTCTTTCAACCTTTTTATATGGATCCTTTAAATAATCAACAATCTCCTTTATCCAGTCATCGGTATCGACCGCCGATGTTAGCACTTCCTGAATAGGCTGATACCCTAAAGCATGCTGAGCTAGTCGATTAGCCTCTTCATTATGCAGTCGAGAAATATGTTCAAGACGAAAATCTCTAAACCCTTTCAACAATTGCAAACATCTTTCATAATACGAAATTAAAACTTCACTTCGGCATTCATAAATCCCAGCCAATTGATTTATAACTAGCATAGAATCACCAAAGATTTCAACAGCATCGGCACGTATCTCCTTCAGCAATTCTAACCCTTTTATCAAGGCTTGGTATTCAGCCTGATTATTTGTTGATGTAGCAACAATCGGCAATGAAAACTCATACTTCCTTCCTTGAGGTGAAATCAACACAATGCCGATACCTGCTCCTTCACCACATGTGAACCCATCAAAGAAAAGTGTCCAAGGAGCAACCTCCAGAGAGTCCACTGTATTACAGTGCTGAGTGACAAAATCAGCCATAACCTGCCCCTTAACTGCCTTAGTCGATTCGTAACGTAGTTCAAATTCTGATAATGCTAAAATCCACTTGCCGATTCTACCACTTAATATCGGCATCGACAGCATATACTTGACTACGTCGTCTTTGCATATGACCGTACATTTGACAGATAACAAATAATGTCTTAATTTGACACAAGAAAAGTATAAACACAGACATAATTTTTCGATGGCCGAATACCTTGTCTCAGCATCTACTAATCTTCTGCTCAAATAATAAATAACACGTTCTTTCTCTTCAAATTCTTGAATAAGAGCTGAATCGATAACGGTATCATCAGTTGACAAATATAACCTGAAAGGTTTCCCGTGTTGAGGTGGAACTAGCACTAGAGGATTTGTTAAATATTTCTTAATTTCATCTAGGGCTAACTGCTGCTCAGCTCCCCATACAAATTCCTGATCGGCTTTCAATTTAAGTAATGGACTGAAAGCCTTGATCTTACCCGACAGATTAGATATGAATCTTCTAATGAAATTAATCTTACCGATCAAAGATTGTAATTCGGTTTTATTAGCAGGAGCAACCACCTTGTTAATTGCATCAATAGACTTCCTACTAATTTCGATGCCTCGCTGATGCACCATAAAACCCAAGAATTGACCTGCTGATACACCAAATGCATATTTATTAGGATTTATCTTCAATCCATGCTTCCTTGTGTACTCCAGTATCTTTCATAGATCGGCTAGATGTTTTGTGATATCTCTAGACTTAATCACTACATCATCAATGTAGATCTCCACTAATGTGCCGATGTATTCATGAAAAATAAAGTTCATAGCTCTTTGATAAATAGCGCCGGTATTTTTCAAACCAAACGTCATGACTATCCACTCAAACAACCCTACATGATCTGGACATCTGGAAGCAGTCTTGGGAATATCTTCTTCAGCCATGAATATTTGATTGTAACCTGCATTACCATCCATGAAGCTGATAATTTTATGTCCGACTACAGCATCAATCAACAAATCAGCAATCAGTATTGGATAGCCATCCATCAGTGTGGCTTTGTTAAGATTCCTGAAATCAATACAAACACGAAGTTTTCCATTTTTCTTATAAACAGAAACCACATTAGAGATCCACTCTGCATATCGACACTGCCGAATAAACTTCGCCTCAATTAATTTAGTTATTTTGGCCTTAATGTCAGGAAGTATATTAGGGTTGCATCGGCGCGCTGGCTGCTGATGTGGCCGAAATCTAGATTTGATAGGTAACCGATATTCAACTATTGATCGGTCTAATCCAGGCATCTCAGTATAATCCCAAGCAAAACAATCTTTATACTCTTTTAACAAATCAGTTATTTACTGCTTACACTTAGAATCTAACTTAGCACTAATAAAAGTATGTCTTGGCCTATCGCCATCACCAATATCTACTTCTACTAAATCATCTGCCGATGTAAACCCTTGACCTAATTTTCCATCATCGGCAAACCTATCCATTAAAACTCTTCTTCGGAACCGACTGCTTGGATCGGTGGAATTTCATAATCAGCCACTCTATGGAATTCTTTTTCCCAAACTTCTCCTGATATACATTTAGTTCGCTCATAAGTATCTGATTCTACCGATGCGATGATATAAGAAGAATCACCAGGGACAAACTCAATCTTATCCCCAATCCACTGTACGAGGCATTGATGCATTGTAGAAGGAACACAACAATTAGCATGAATCCAATCCCTCCCTAGAAGCAGATTATATGCACCCTTGCCATTAATAACAAAGAACGTCGTCGGTAAGGTTTTGCTGCCGATAGTTAATTCAACGCATACTGCCCCTTTAGCCGGTGACACATTGCCTTCAAAATCCTTCAGCATTATATCGGTTTTGGCCAAGTCTTGATCTTCCTTACCAAGTTTCCAATACATCACATAAGGCATAATATTAATCGTAGCCCCTCCGTCGATAAGTATCTTAGATACAGGCTGCTCATCAACTCTGCCTTTCACAAACAAAGCCTTAAGATGCTGTCTCTCGTCATCAGTAGGTTTTTCAAAAACAGCCATCATTGGATCTAGTGTCAACTGAGCTACTTGATCAGAGAGAACAACTTCTTCCTCATTATCAGATAGTGCCAAAAACTCCATCAGCAATATGAATACCATATTAACATCTGTCGATGGATCCTTATTTTTGTGTTTTACCTACCGCTGCTGATGACCGGACCTCTCATTGGAGGAATTTTCCTCTCGGTATAAATCTTCTTGATGCTCACGTTACATCCTTCTTTTTTGTGTCTTTGTCAGACCCTCCGGGCACCATCGAGGAAACTTAGTTTTCCAAACCGGCTGATAACAGGTCCCAGTTGATTCTACACGGTGTATATTAGGGTCCCTGTAGAATATTTCTTTATTGGGAACTCTTGCGTTTGCCATCTCCTCAAGCTCCTCTTGATTCTTTGGAAAATATCCAGCGCGTTTACCAAGCCTTTCATGTACACTAAGTCTGCCCCCCAGCCGATCATGCACTGATGCTCTGCCTCTGATCGGCTCATTGATAAATAAACCCTGATTGCCAGGTTGCAACCTCTTTTTTGACTGATTGACCCCATAATAACTATTGCACTCAGGGCAATTTTCAACAGTTGGCAATTTAATACCTTCTTCCCAGCAATGGATGAAAAACGGGCACCTCCAATGATTTTTATGCCGATACCATTCTTCCCGACGTCTCTCTTCTTGCTGTTGTCGATATCGGTCCTTACGCTGACGCCAACCCTCCTGCTGCCTTCGATGGGTAATCACAATGCCAGGTCGAGGAGGGTTTTTGAAACTACTGCTTTCTCCCAGCAAACCCTTACTTTTTGCATCATCGGTAGTTATCCGATGTTGGGGATCCACTGATGCGTTTTTCTCAGCAGCCTCTGACGTCAATACCTTGGTCTTCCCTTTGGCCTCCAATATATTTGCTGGAAAAGGGTGTTGATCAATTTTCATCGGCTTCTTGGCCTTGGAAGTACCAAACTTAATTCTCCCAGATTCAATAGCCGATTGTAACTGTTGCCTGAACACCTTGCACTCATTTGTACTATGTGAAGTTGCATTGTGCCATTTGTAGTATAAGATCTTCTTCAACTCTTCTGCCGATGGGATCACATGATTAGGTGACAGCTTAATTTGGCCCTCTTGAAGCAGAAGATCGAATATCTTATCGGCCTTGGTGATATCAAAGGTAAACTTTTCTGGTTCTTTCTGACCAAAGGGACAAGATATCGGCTTTTTATTCTTAACCCACTCAGCTAAGCCGATAACTGGTTCTTCATTAGAATCAGAATCTCCTACTTCTTCAACAAATGATACTTTTTTACTCTAATTCTTTTTAGATTCAAAAACCCTAGTATCTTGATCAGAGATCCTTTGCACAAGATGACTGAGGCTTTCAAACTCTTGAGAAGCATATCTGTCTTTAAGATATGGCAATAACCCTTGAAAAGCCAGATCGGCAAGCTGCCGATCATCCAGCACCAGACTGTAGCACTTATTTTTTACATCTCGTAGCCTTTGCACAAAGCTTTCTACCGATTCATCATTACGCTGTCTCAATTTTACTAAATTGGTAAGCTTCTTTTCATGGATTCCAGCAAAGAAATACTTATGAAATTATTTTTCTAGATCAACTCAAGTAATAATAGAATTTGGTGATAATGAAATGAACCATGTAAATGCTGATCCAGACAAAGATGATGAAAATAATCGAACTCTTAATTCATCTCTGCTAGCTGCCTCTCCACATTGAATAATGAAGCGATTGACGTATTCCATTGTTGATGTATCATCTTGCTCAGAGAATTTAGTGAAATCTGGTACCTTGTACCGATTTGGGAGAGGAATTAAATCATATGTAGGAGGGTATGGAGTCCTATAAGAATAAGTATTGACCTTGGGCTTTATCCCAAACTGATCCTTCATAATTTCTGCTATCTTATCGGCCCAAAAAGCATCAGCCTCCTGCTGACGAACTGGCTAAATTTCTACGGGAGGTGCCTGCTGATATCCCTCCACATATCTTTGTGGCCCACGATCTCCAGCAATCGGCATATTTGCCGTTACTTGTGGTCCATTAACCTATTGAAAAGGATTCATCGGCTGAGCTGCCGATGCTTGATTCTAGAAACTAGCTTGCATATGACCTTGTTGAATCCCTGCAACCTGCTGATTTTGCTGAACTGTATGTTGAACAGGTAACTGTCCTGACCAACCATTATTAGAACTCATCGGTACAAAACTTACCGATGGCTGGTAATTTGCTGACATTGTTGGATAATTATAACCAGCTTGAGGCATGAACTGAACCCCAGTTTGACTCATAGCAGGGGCTTTCTGCTGCATCGACAGTAAGCTTACCGATGGACTTGAATTGGGTGTTTGAACCAAAGGCATCTGGAAACCTCCTGGAGTTGGTTGCACAGTAGTTGCTGTGGCATATTAAGGCACTTGAGCCATCGACGAAATAGCCGATGGTATAGGAGCTTTTCCTACTGCATCAAACATTTGAGGTAACCTAGGATTCAAAGCAGATGACTCCGAAGGCATACCATATCCCCACCAATTAGCAGGAATCTGGCTATTCTGAGACACAAGGTCTAACATAGCTGATGCCGATAGATCTGTATTAAGCTGAACTCGTCCTCTTAGTAGTACCGGATCTGATCGTATCGATGTAGATTGAATATTAGGTAAGCCTGCCGATACTGGAGGAGAAGTAACTTCTGTACCCACAACGGTCGAGGGAGCCGATGGAGTTTTGACAGATGCCGGCTCTGGTTGATGATAGGCAGGCCCAACGTAATGCGGTGACGCTTGTCCTTCTTTGAGAGTTCGAACCACAGCATTATGAACAGTATTGGACAGCACATTGGAATGATTAATCAAAGCATGATTTACTGCAGAATTAACCATCTCTTGAAGTTTACCAGGATTGGAGTCAAAGATAACCTGCCGAGGCAACGACAAATCTTGCTTCTGGATGACTTGTCCACTCTTGTTCAGGCTAAACGATTTCAGACAAAGCTGCTTGTATTCTTCTACAGCCTTTTCCATAGCCTGCCTCTGCTCTTCCTTAAGATCTTCTTCTGATACCGCGATAATGTTCCCTGAATCGATCTCGGAATTGAACATATTGATCGGATTGATTGGTCCCATCGAGCGTGCCAAAAGATGTGTTGATGCAAAAGTGGATCTGCAAACACAAAGGGCTAATACCCGAATCGATATCCAAAGCGTGCCAGTTGATTTGACCTGTTAATCGACAAGGATGAAGATACGAGCACTTTGGTCCTGACAACAGCGATACGCCCAGAAGTCACGGCCAAGAGGTATTTACACGGAACTCGAGAATCGCCGAAGGTCGCACTGAAGCTATGCAACTCGCCGAATCAATGAGAACTCGTAAAAAGGAAAAATATGCAAATTGACGAAGTCGCCGAAAAGTAAGTAGATGCAAATAGGAGTAAAAATTGGTTTTGATATTGATTGATTATTTATTACATTACCCCTCAATCTATATTTATACCCTGATCTAAAGAGATATAACCAAATACAACTAGGACACCAAGTCCATATCTAAGGAAACACGTGACTCTTACATGAATCATACTCTAACAAATATAGAAAAGAAAATCAACTCCTATCTATTTCCCTGTCCGCCTCAATTACGATGAAAATCTCACCGACCTCCTTTCCATCGGCATACTTCCTGTTTCATCGACAGTAGTCTTCAAGCCTTCCTTCATCGGCATCGACAATAACATCTCCAACCTTATCGGCAACGCCCGAGTCTAAATCAACCTTTCCATCGATCACCACCATTCATCGGCAACCATCTTTACAAGCTGATTTTCATCGGCTGTCAGCGTATACAGTAACTTTCCTCCTGCCGATTAGCCCACTCTGATCATTTTGATATGTGCAAAAAATGGTGTCAACAGTTATTCCCTCCGTCCCAAACTATAAGTCATTTCAATATTCTTGGAGAGTCAAAGCATCTTTAATTTGACCAAATTTATACAATAAAATAATAATATTTATGGTACCAAATAAATATCATTATATTGTTCATTAATTATATTTTTATAGTGTACCTATTCGGTGTCATAAATTTTAGTATTTCTTTCTGTAATTTTGGTCAAGCTTAATATTCGTTGACTCTCTAAGAAAATTGGAATAACTTATAATTTAGAACGGATGGAGTAGCTATTAAAAAATAGCCGAGGTGAATTCAAATAGACCTAGATACCGTTAGCTGGGCAAAAGTAGCAATTATCTCATTTGGATTCACCAACTCAAGATAGTTTTGTCTACCATCTACCTCTGTGCATATGCCTTTCTAATAGCCTCTAAAAGAGGAAAGGGTGTTATAGACAAAAACATAAGTGCCCAGCCTTTTACTTATTGGATAAAAACAATATCTAGCTAATATTAGTTGTGAAATACGGAGTATTAGTCAACTAACTATATTAGCTACAAGTGGAAACGTCCTCTCGCCATTCGGATATTTAACTAGTATAGGCCTTCTTCAGTTTGTGATGTACACGATAGTTTAATGCCAAGGCGAAGAGGAATTGGACAGGGTTCTCGGCAGGGGAGGAGAGGAGCGAGCAATGGCCCTGCCGCAGACTATGGGGTTTTTGATAATTCACCTCAAATCATGTGTGTTGGAGTGGATTGATGTGAAATTTAAAAGTAAATTACACATCAGTCCACCCCAACACATATGGATTGATGTTGATACATTGGCATCAAACAAGGCCTAAGGTGAAAAAGTTTTCTATGATCTTGTTCCAAAAGAGAAAAAAATCGTTACGCCAATACCATAGTATAGAAGCAATAGTAGAAGCAGAGAGATAGAGATAGGGATAAGATAAGGCATGCAGAGAGTAGTGATTATATATAGAGATAGAGTCATAGAGATAATATCTTCAGTGCTGACTTGCGCTCTTGCACATGGCATGATTTGAGTTATCGCCATGCCAGTCAGTGTCAACATATTGCCCGCACCAATAAACGTGGTCTCGCCGTTTCGATATTACTAGTTGGACTTCTTCAATTTGTGCTCTATATATGATAGCAGTTTAAAGCTGAGGAGAAGCCCTATATCTATATGCCTCTTTCATCTCCGAAGCAAAGCGAAGAGGAATTGGACAGGGTTCTCTGTTCTCTCGCGGCAGGGGACGAATAGGCAAGAGAGATGGCCGGAGGTGTCATTGTTCCGAGCGATGGCCCTGCCGCGGACTACGGCGGAGGCCTGACGCTCTCGGTGTTCATGACCTGCCTCGTGGCTGCCTCGGGCGGCCTCATCTTCGGCTACGACATCGGCATCTCAGGTGCGTGCGTGCTGCTGCCGCTTCTTGTGCTCAGTGCTTTAGTAGCTCCATCTCATGCACAACGATGCATGCTCCAACTTTGCTTGCCTGCTCGTATTATGGATGTTTGGTTTTTTTAGTCGCTCCTAAAATTCATGTCACATCAAATATTTAGATGCTAATAAAGAGCATTAAATATAGATTAATTATAAAACTAATTACATAGATAGAGGCTAATTTACGAGACGATTTTTTAAGCCTAATTAATCTGTCATTAGCACATGTTTACTGTACCACCACGTTGTCAAATCATAGACTAATTAGGCTTAAAAGATTTGTCTCGTAAATTAGTCGTAAGTTGTGTAATTAGTTTCGTAATTAGTCTATATTTAACACTCTATGCATGTGTCTAAACATTCGATGTGACATGAATTTTAGGAACGTCCGTAGAAACAACAGGCCTTAGTTCCCGGACAGCTGTTGAGTTAACTCAGCAGAAAATCCTACATTCAAAACAACAAATTCTGTAGTTGGTAGCTTGCTCTGAACTCTGAACGTCTCAGGACGCCTAGCCTGTTCGTCTGTTCCTGTGCTGAAACACGGTGATGACTACTATAGCTGACCCTGTTGATTCGATCATCAATGCAAGGCGGCGTCTCCGAGATGGAGCCGTTCCTGCGGCGCTTCTTCCCGCGCGTCCTGGAGCGGATGGCGGAGTCGGCCAAGGGGAACGAGTACTGCCTCTACGATAGCCAGACGCTGACGGCCTTCACGTCGTCGCTGTACGTGGCCGGGCTGTTCTCGTCGCTCGTAGCCAGCCGCGTGACCAGGGCCATGGGCCGGCAGGCCGTCATGCTCATGGGCGGCGCCCTCTTCTTCGCCGGCGGCGCCGTCACCGGTGGCGCCGTCAACATCGCCATGCTCATCGTCGGACGCATGCTGCTCGGCTTCGGCGTCGGCTTCACCAACCAGGTCAGTTCCAGTAGTCCGCCTCCCGCACCATCCGGCAATGCGTCACGCACATGTGCGCCAGAGAGCGAACCGTCCAAAGTCTCCGGCTGATGACACGGACTTGACTTGGCCGTTTTTCACCCGAGTCATTGGACCTCGCGGTAGACTTTTTCACTTATATACATAGCTATTACGGAGTACTACGTACTAAACAACTAATTAGTTCCCGGACAGTGAGGTCATGGACAGATTTCGTACTAAATAAACAGATCATAGAATTAAATATCACCGAGATATTTTTCGAGCATTGTTGCTTACTCCCTCCGTCCAAAAAAAAAACCCGTAATTCTAGCTAAAAAACCCGTAATTCTAGCTTTATATTGGATAGTCGCGATTGATGGCGCGGGCACGTGGGATCCGTGGGAACAAGGTATCTTTGGCTGCGTTTAGTTGGAGGGAAAGTTGGAATTTGGGCACTATAGCACTTTCGTTTTTATTTGTCAAATAGTGTTCAATCATGGACTAATTAGGCTCAAAACGTTCGTCTCGCGATTTCCAACCAAACTGTGCAATTAGCTTTTTTTCGTCTACATTTAATGCTCCATGCACGTATCGCAAGATTCGATGTAACGGGTACTGTAGCACTTTTTTGAAACTCTTTTTGGAACTGAACACGGCTTTGTTGACTTTGTTAGTCCAAACTCCAAAGCAAGAACTGTCCTATCCGGTACGTCGGTACTCGAGTAGAGAGTGGATGAAAATTTTCATTTTTCGAGGAAAAAAAATAGTACTAGAGTGGATGACAACATGATCGATACGGCAGGTAGTTGATTAGTCTGTCGTAGTGGGATCGGATAGAGCCCTTGTTTAGTTGGGTGAATTTGGATTTTAGGGCTGTAGCATGTTCGTTTTTATTTGACAAATAGTGTTCAAACATGGACTAATTAGGCTCAAAACGTTCGTCTCGTAATTTCCCACCAAACTGTGCAATTAGTTTTTCTTTTCGTCTACATTTAATGCTCCATGCACGGGCCACAAACATTCAATGTGACAGGTACTGTAGCAACTTTTTGGAAGTTGGGCACCAACTAAACACGCGCAGAGACGGTTGGTGCCATGGAAGGTGCGGCTGATCAGCTGTGAGTGTGACAGCCGCGAGATTCAGTGACTGGAGATGAACGACAGTAGCTTGCTTGGACTATTGGGTCCGTACGCCGTTTTCAATCCCCATCGTGGTACGCGACCTGGAGCCGGGTCTCCGCCTCGGTGGCTTGCTGCTCGACCACGAGATCGCCAACGCCAAACAATGGGATGTTGGCATGTTGCCAGTTCAAAAGTCAGCTTGTCAGCACTCGTGTCATTGGCTGGCTCAGATGGTCGGGCATGTCGATATGTCAATGAGTCATAATCTTTTTTTTTTTTAGCAAAGTCAATGAGTCATAATCGAAGGGGCAAAAATGGTAAAAAGAAATAACTTCTTTTTTCTTTTGGGCTCGGTAGCAGTCACCGCGCAGGCAGGCGCGGTTCGTTCCAGCTCTCCAGCCCGTAATCTGAAGAGGCCTCATAATTAAG
Source organism: Miscanthus floridulus (assembly GCF_019320115.1). Taxonomy (NCBI): domain Eukaryota; kingdom Viridiplantae; phylum Streptophyta; class Magnoliopsida; order Poales; family Poaceae; genus Miscanthus; species Miscanthus floridulus. The sequence goes on from NC_089590.1 coordinate 50,419,141, forward strand.
AGGACACGATATCTCACAAAAAAAAAATTAAGAGGACACGAAACGGCCCAAGTGTGGATCGATGTCCTTTAATAGCGAGTATTCAAAAGCCCATCAGAGCCTGTTTAACAAAACTTTAAATTGGCCAAACCACACTGCAGGCCGCGCCTCTGTTCCTGGCCGAGATGGCCCCGTCGCGGTGGCGGGGCTCCCTCACGGCGGGCTACCAGTTCTTCCTGGCGCTCGGGGTGCTCATCGCCAACCTCGTCAACTACGCCACGGCGCACGTCTCCTGGGGGTGGCGCGTCTCGCTGGGGCTGGCGGGCGCGCCGGCCGTCGTCATCTTCGTCGGCGCGCTCTTCCTCACCGACACGCCCAGCAGCCTCGTCATGCGCGGCCGGAACGACCAGGCCCGGGCGGCGCTGCTCCGGGTGCGCGGCGCCGACGCCGACGTGGACGCCGAGCTCAGGGACATCGACAAGGCCGTGGAGGCCGCGCGCCAGAGCGAGGACGGCGCGTTCCGCCGGATGGCCACCAGGCGCGAGTACCGCCCGCACCTGGTCCTCGCCGTCGCCGTGCCCACGTTCTTCCAGCTCACGGGCGTCATCGTGCTCGCTTTCTTCGCGCCGCTCGTGTTCCGGACCATCGGCTTCGGCAGCAACGCCGCGCTGATGGGCGCCGTCATACTCGGCGCGGTCAACCTGGGGTCACTCGTGCTCTCCACCCTCGTCATCGACCGCTACGGGCGGAAGGTGCTCTTCATGGTCGGCGGCATACAGATGGTCATCTGCCAGGTATGTGATGTTTTACGTGGATGACTGGAGGATCATCAATGTGTGTTGTTTCTTGCGTTTTCGTATCTAACTAACTAACTCTTGGGTTCTCGAACGACGACGAAGGTTGCGATTGCTTGGATCATGGGGGCGAAAATCGGCAAGGGCGGCGAGGCGGCAATGGCGCATCCATACGGTGTGGCGGTGCTGGTGTTCACCTGCCTGCACACCGCCGGGTTCGGGTGGTCATGGGGGCCGCTGGGGTGGGTGATCCCGAGCGAAATATTCCCGGTGGACATCCGGTCGGCGGGGCAGGCCATGAACGTCTCCATCGGCCTCTGCCTCACCTTCGTGCAGACGCAGTCGTTCCTCGCCATGCTCTGCCGCTTCAAGTACGCCACCTTCGCCTACTACGCCGGCTGGGTCGCCGTCATGACCGTCTTCATTGCGCTGTTCCTGCCGGAGACCAAGGGCATCCCTCTCGAGTCCATGGGCACCGTTTGGGTGAAACACTGGTACTGGAAGAGGTTCGTCCACGACGGAAAGAGCGACGTGGCACTGACCTAAGGGCTAACGCCGTGTTCGCTTGCTTATAAGCCATACTTTTTCAGCCAACGAACAATATTATTCTCTCACAACAAATCAGCCAACAATACTTTCAACCATGGCTTATCAGCCAAGCGAACAGGACATAAGGTGATAGGCACATGAGGAAAAGGAAAAGAAAAGAAAGGAAGCACCTGTGTGGAATGTGAACTTGTAAGATTTTTGTGTCTGTGGTGTGGCATGACCATTTGGCATGCCAACGTGTATTTATATACTCGTCGTTGTGATTTGTGAATTGTGATTATGAAAGTACCTTTTCGACCATGATACTACAGTAGCTTTCTCATGGAAACTTTAGGTTCCATTTGGAATACAAGATTTTTCACATTAATTTCAAGGAAACCAAGTTCCTCTGTTAGTGTCATGTACCGTTTGGAACGGAGGCAAGCAACTTCTCATAGTTATAAAAATAAATTGCTACCTAATGATATTATCATGCTTAGGAACATTGAAGATGATTATAAAATACGGTCTTTCACGCTAAAAACATCGCCCATAACGCATATGAACTCTGTTTTCGATGTTTTACCTATGCACGGAAAGTTAAGAAGATAACCTTTCTAATGGCGCTGGTCTCACATCAGAATTCCATTGAAGTTGCAATCGTCGAAACAAGTCTATGTCTAGAATAATCTGCCAGACTGCTATGACATGTCTTTTGGTTCGTTGGGCTGTGCATTGTACGGATTGTGACACAATTAATAACAGGGGTGAATCTAGCCAGATTAGGCACTAGGATCAGCATGAAAAAAAGCTACTGTGATATGATGTTTTATTGG